>NW_004949138.1:675126-693447 GCF_000317375.1 Microtus ochrogaster | reverse complement strand
CAGGAGCAGGTAGGAGGGCAGTCCTGCATCACTGTGGTGTAGGTGAGGCAGTAGGCAGGAGCAGGTGAGGCAGTAGGCAGGAGCAGGTAGGAGGGTAGTCCTGGATCTAGAGAGCAGGACCTCACTCTAGTGGCACCTGAGGAGAAGATGTCAGACTTGCAGATGCATTCCTGGCTCTCCAGTGCCTGCACAAACTGGTCCATATAGGAAGGTCAACAACTGGTCCAGGCCAGCCAGCCTAAAATCCAAAGATGGAATTTATATTACTCCAAGACACCATGGTTTGAACACATAATCTCCAACTGGGATTGCTATTCTGGGAGGCTATAGAACCTTTGGGATGTGGGGCCTAGCCTACAGATGTAGGTCACCAGGAGTGGGCCTAGGAGGTAAGATCTGCTTCTAGTTATAGCCTGAGCTCTTTGCTTCTGGGTCAGCTACCACCATGCCCCACCACTAATAATCAAACCAGCCCTCAGGCCTTTTCTTTCATAATGGATTAATAAGTTCAGTGTGAGCCAAATAAAACCCTTCCTCCCTTAAACTGCTTTTGCCAGGTATTTTGTTCCATCGATAAAAAAATATTAATGTATTTCCCAATCAGTGGGAGGAAAATCATGATGTAATCACATGACATATTTCTCTCTGTTCAATCCCAGGGTGGCCTCCAGGGGTCTGAGAAGTATGCTGTATTGGAAGAATATCTGTCCTTCTCAGAGCAGCTCATACAGCAAACATGCAGGTAGTGCCTGGTGCCTTGGTAGCAGGTGCCACTGATGCCTCTAGTGAGAGCCACAAACCTCGTTCAGGCTTAAAGACTCCTGTTCTGGAGATGGGAAGAAACAGACTAGCTAAATTTGGTATCTTTAAAATTGGGAACAAAAATGTTGGGACTCAGGACAAAAAAGTTTGTGCTGGTTGAAGCACAAAACTGGACACTTTTACTCTGGTGAATGAATAGAGCAAGAAGGTAGGAGAGACAGGGAAGGTGTCAGCTCCCTCAGGTCAATACCTGAGAAGGTCCCAACTGGTGCCTTCTTTAGAAAAGATTTTATTGAGCAGTGAAACACCTACCCAGTCAGTAACTGGAACCAGTGTAGTCAGACATTAGACCCAAAAAGGATGGAGGTGTCACTTTGTCAAGGGCTTGCAGTGCCCTAACCAAGATTGTTTCTCTGACTTGTTTGCTGTGCACATCCCCTGAGCCTCATTTCTAGGGTGGGACACTCAAGTACTCTGTACAGAGAAGCCTTCGCAGCTAAAGCAGCCTAACTTTGTGCTCTTGTGGTGGTATCAGAGTTCAGACCACTTTAAAGGACTTCACCTCTTCTCCTTATCCTTGCTCTGAAGGCCAATTCTTACTGCATATAAACTCATTAAGTTATATAGACTTTGATTCTGGTTAATTTTGGAGTGTGATGTTGTTTATTTATTTATAGGATTGTATATAATAAAGTAGATATGTATAATATATATGTATTATATGTATGTTTTTAAAAAGACAATCTCCCAATACTTGCCCACATGCCAATCCAATAAAGACAATTGAGACTCTCATTCCCATCGACCCTTGATTGGGTTAAGTTGACATTAAAACTGACCACCACACATGGGAAAAGTCACCACCCCTATGTTAGGGGCTGGAAAGCTGCACATTCGCATTGGTGTGGAACAGCCTTAGACCCACCCAGCCTCTTCACTACCAGAGCCTGCTTTCCCCTCTGCCAGAGACCAAGTGCTATAGGAGAGGGACAGCAATCATCCTATGTTATTGTCTCCTGATCCCATGTACAGATCAGCATGGGCATAAGCATGGGCCTAAGCCAGTAAATACATTAATCTAGTTGGTTGGTTGTTTTTTGTTTGTTTTGTTTTTTACTCTTTTCTCTTTTGGGGAGCCCACCACCCAGTTCCCAAATAAATACACACAGAAGTTTATTCTTACTTATGAATGCCTAGCCTTGTCCCAACTAATTTCTAGACAGCTTTTCTTAACTTAAATTATCCCATCTGTCTTTTGCCTCTGGACTTTTACCTTTCTCTTACTTCTGTAGACCTTCCTTGCACTCTCTTTCCATGATTGGCTATATGACCGGGTGACTGGCCCCTTGCATCCTCGTTCTTGATTGGCTATATGACCGGGTGACTGGCCCCTTGCATCCTCATTCTTGCTCCTTGATCCTCTTGCTCCCTCTGCTTATTCTCTCTACCTGCCAGCCCCACCTGTCCTTGCTCCTGCCAAGCTATTGGCCATTCAGCTCTTTATTAGACCAATCAAGTGTTTTAGCCAGGCAAAGTCACACAGCTTCACAGAGTTAAACAAAGGCAACATAAAAGAATGCAGCACATCTTTGCATCATTAAACAAATGTTCCACAGCATAAACAAATTTGACACATCTTAAAATAATATTCCACAACACACTCATTCACACTTTAAACCTTTATTATTCCCCTTCTCCTTCTCTTCATCCCCTCCCCTCCCTTCCTCTAACTGCTCTAGGACTTACCTGTTTGTGTAGAGCAGGAAAAAGCAGGTGTTCCTATTGCAGATGGGCTCTCAACTTCTTAGCAAGTTACCAGAGGCAGGCAGGTAGTTCTGTGTAGATATATGACCCAGCACAGGGTAGCAGAACCTGTTGAGATGAGAAGGAATCCATACAGAGCCATACTATGAGGGGGCTATTGGGTTCAGACAGAGAAGAATAAACATGGAAAGTCACAGCACAAGCAAGGTGATAAGAGTGTCTTAAGAATGGTGTTCTGCATGGCCCACCAAATTCACTAAACAGCTCTCAAATGAGTTCACAGAGAATGAAGCAGCTGTTATAGGACCTGCAAGGGCCTGTACAAAGTCCTCTTCATATATGCTGTGACTGTTAGCTTGCTATTTGGGATAGAGGGGACTCCTAACAGGGGAGCAGGTGCATCTCTGACTCTTTTGTCTGCTCTTGGGACTCTTTGCTTCCTATTGAGTTGCCTTGTCAACTCTCAGCATGAGGGCTTTTGCCTTGTCTTGTTGTATCTTGTTTTGTCATGTTTGGTTGTTGTCTCTCGGAGGCCTGTTCTTTTCTGAAGGGAAATAGAGTGGGGGTGGAACTGAGGAAGAGGGAGATGGTGGAGAACCGGAAGGGCTTGGAGGGTGGGGAAACTGTGCTTGGTATCCATTGTGTGAGAAAAGAATCTATTTTCAATTAAAAAAAAAAAGAATGGTGTTCTGGTGCAGTGTATCTGAGTCCAAGCTATCAAAGAGGAGTTAAATGTAGGGAAAATTAGAAATGGAAGTCAGAGCCCAAGTGAGTGGCGTAGGCCTGGGTGATGCATAACTGAACTGAATCATAACACAATGACAAACAACCCAAAAGAAGAACCCACAGGTGAACTGCCTTGTCATTCTGAAAGGGTAGAGAAGGTTCAGGAAAGACTGAAAAATATCCCAGATAAAGGACATTTTAAAAGGCATATTACTTAACATACATGTAATACACAATTCTGAACTAGATCACTATGAAAAGAAATGACAACGAACATGAATGGGTCTGAGGACTGGCTGTAGTAGTGTGCCAGTGTATTCTGCATGAGCATGTTCTACTTAAGTGAAGGAAAGTCCTCAGGCTGGAGAGTTGGCTCACCTATGCCACAGCACTCACATGAGGGTTTGCAGCCATCTGCAGCTCTAGCCCCACATCCCACACCAGCAAGCACATGAATTCCTGGAACTGCAGTTCCAGGGCAACCATCTGAGCCTTGGATCCACTGGCAATTGGAAGACTGATCACCAGAGTTACAGACAGCCCCAGCTACACCAATCAGAAAAAAAGATGGGTAGACAAGACACATGCAACATCACAAAGAGCAATATGACATTAGTAAAAACTAGTGACCCTACAACAGCAAGACTTGAACAACCAAATACAGATGAAGCAGAAGAAAATGACCTAAAAAATAACTTTAGGAGAATTTCTGAGACCCTTAAAGAGAAAATGAAAAATTCCCTCAAAGAAATGGAGGAAAAGACAAACAAAAAATTGGAAGATATCAACAAATCCCTTAAAGAAAACCAAGAAAAAGCAATCAAACATAAATGAAACTATTCAAGACTTGAAAATTAAAATAGAGACAATAATAAAAGCATAAGCCGAGGAAATTATTGAAACAGAAATCATGAGAAAATGATCAGGAACCATAAATTCAAGCATAAACAACAGAATACAAGAGATGGAAGAGAAAATGTCAAGTGCTGAAGATACAAAAGAGGAAATTAGACTCATCAATCTAAGAAAACATTAAATCTAACAAAAACTTAACCCAAAATATCCAGGAAATATGGGACTCCATGAAAAGACCAAAACTTAAGAATAATAGGTATAGAAGAAGGAAAAGAAGTTCAACTCAAAAGTACAGAAAATTTATTTTAAAAAATTATGGAGAATTTTCCCAATCTAAAGAAAGACATGCATATAAAGATACAAGAAGCTTACAGAACACCAAATATACTGGATAAAAAAAAGTCCTCTCACTACATAATAACTAAAGCACTAAACATACAGAATAAAGAAAAGAATATTAAAGAGATGCAAAGGAAAAAGGCCAAGTAACATATAAAGGCAGACCTATCAGAATTACACCTGACTTCTCATTGGAGACAATGAAAGAAGGTTGTGATCAAGTGTTATGCAGAAATTAAGAGACCATAGATGCCAGTCCAAACTACTATACGCAGCAAAACTTTCAATTACCACAGAAGGACAAAACAAGATATTCCATGACAAAACCAGATTTGACCAATACCTAGCCACAAATCCAGCCCTATACAAAGTACTAGAAGGAAAACTCCAACCCAAGGAGGTTGGCTACATCAGAAACACAGACAATTGATGATCTCACAGCATTAAATCCCAAAGAACAGAAAAACACACAAATTAACATCACCAACAACAAAAACTAAATTAACAGGAGATAGCAATCACTGGTCATTAATATCCCTTAATATAAATGGACTGAACTCACCTAATGGACTGAACTCACCTATAAAATGACACAGTCTAAAAGCTTGGATGTGAAAACAGAATCCATCCTTCTACTACACACAAAAAACACACCTCAACCACATAGACAGACATCACCTCAGAGTAAAGGGTTGGAAAAAAATTTTCTAATCAAATGGACCTAAGAAACAAGCTGTGTAGCTATCCTAATATCTAACAAAATAGACTTCAAACTAAAATTAGTCAAAAGAGACAAAGAAGGACATTTCATAGTAGTCATAAGAAAATCCTTCAGGAGGAAATCTCAATACTGAACATCTATGTTCCCAAAACAAGGGCACCCTCATAAGTAAAAGAAACACTTCTAAAGCTTAAATCATACATTAAACCCCACACACTAATAGTGGGAGACTTCAACACTCCACTCTCATCACTGGACAGGTCAGCTAGACAAGAAATGAACAGAGAAATAAGGGAACTAACAGATGTTATAACTCAAATGGACTTAACAGACATCTATAGAACATTCGTTCCAAGCATAAAAGAATATACTTTCTTTTCAGCACCTCATGGGACCTTCTCAAAAATTGACCACATAACTCGGTAACAAAACAAACCTCAACAGATACCAAAAAACTGGAGTAACCCCATGTATCTTATCAGACCACCATGGCTTAAAACTATAATTCCACAGCAACACTAATTCCAGAAAGCCCACAAACACATGGAAATTAAACAATACTCACCTGAATCATCAATGGGTCAAGGAAAAAATAAAGGGAGAAATTAAGGACTTCCTAAAATTCAACAGAAATGATCACACAACATACCCAAATTTATGGAACACAATGAAAGCAGTGTTAAGAGGAAAGTTCATAGCACTAAATGCCTACATAAAGAAGCTGGAAGAATTCCACACTAGTGAATTAACAGAACATTTGAAAACTTTAGAACAAAAAGAAGCAAACTCACCCAAGAGAACTAGACAGCAGGAAATATTCAAATAGAGAGCTGAAATCAACAAAATAGAAACAAAGAAAACAATACAAAGAATCAATGAGACAAAGAGTTGGTTCTTCAAGAAAATCAACAAAATAGACAAACCTTTATCCAAACTAACCAAAAGACAGAGAGAGGATATCCAAATTAACAAAATCAGAAATGAAAAGGGGGACATAACAACAGACATGGAGGGAATCCAGAAAATCATCAGCTCATATTTCAAAAACCTGTACTCCAAAACTTGGAAAACTTAAAGGAAATTGACAACTTTCTGGATGAATATCACTTACCAAAATTAAGTCGACCAGATAATCAAATTAAGCATACCTATAACTGCTGAAGAAATAGAAACAGTTATCAAAAGCCAAAAAAAAAAAAAAAAAAGCTTACGACCAGATGGTTTCATCTCAAAATTCTACAAGATTTTTAAAAAAGAACTAATACCAATACTCTTCAAATTGTTCCACACAATAGAAACAGAAGGAACATCACCAATCTCTTTTCATAAGGCTACAATTACCCTGATATCCAAACCACACAAATACATTACTAAGAAAGGAAATTACAGAACAATCTCACTCACGAACATTGATGCAAAAATATTCAATAAAAAGAAAAAAATATTCAATAAAAGTACTGGAAAATTGCACACAAGAACACATCAGAACTATAATCCACCATGATCAAGTAGACTTCACCCCAGAGATGGTTCAACATATGAAAATCTGTCAATGTAATCCACCATATAAACTGAAAAATAAAAACCACATGATCATCTCATTAGATGCTGAAAAAGCTTCCCACAAAATATAACGTCCCTTCATGATAGAGGTCTTGGAGAGAGCAGGGATACAAGGAACATACCTAAACATAATAAAGGCAATATACAGCAAGCTAACAGACAACACTAAATCAAATAGAAATTCGCAAAAATCACACTGAACTCAGGAGCAAGACAAGATTGTGTCCACTCTCTCCATATCTATTCAATATAGTTCTTGAGGTCCTAGCTAGAGCAATAAGACAACAAAAGGAGATCAAGAGGATACAAATCAGAAAAGAAGAAGTCAAACTCTCACTGTTTGCTCATGATATGATAGTTTACACAAGCAACCCCAAAAATTCTACCAAGGAACTTCTACAACTCATAAACACTTTCAGTAATGTAGAAGGATACAAGATTAACTCAAAAAAAAAATCAGTAGCACTCCTTTACATAGATGATAAATGGGCTGAGAAAGAATCAGAGAAACATCACCCTTCACAATAGCAACAAATAGCATAAAATATCTCAGAGTAATTCTAACCAAACAAGTGGAAGACTTGCATGACAAGAACTTTAATTTTTTGAAGAAAGAAATTGAAAAAGATACAAGAAAGTAGAAAGATCTCCCATGCTCTTGGATAGGTAGAATTAGCATAGTAAAATTGGCAATCTTACCAAAAGCAATCTACAGATTCAATGCAATGCCCATCAAAACCCCAGCAAAATTCTTCACAGAACTCAAAAGAACAGTACTCAACTTCATATGAAAAAGAAAAAAAAAAAGAAAAAAAAACAGGATGGCTAAAACAATCCTGTACAATAAAGAACTTCTGGAGGCATAATAATACTTGACTTCAAACTCTACTACAGAGCTACAGTACTGAAAACAGCCGCCTGATATTGGCATTAGAACAGAAAGAAGGACCAATGGAACCGAATTGAAGACCCACATATTAATCCACACACCTACAAACACCTGATTTTTGACAAAGAAGCAAATTTTATAAAATAGAAAAAAAGAAATCATATTTAACAAATGGTGCTGGCATAACTAGATATCAACATGTAGAAGAATGAAAATAGATCCATATCTATTACCATGCACAAAACTCAAGTCCAAATGGATCAAAAACTTCAACATAAAGCCAGCCATACTGAACCTTATAGAAGAAAAAGTGGAAAGTACACTTGAATGTATTGGCACAGGAGACCACTTCCTAAATATAACCCTAGTAGCACAGACACTGAGAGAAAAAAATGGTAAATGGGACCTCCTGAAACTAAAAAGCTTCTGTAAAGCAAAAGACATGGTCAACAAGACAAAACAGGAGCCAACAGAATGGGAAAAGACCTTCACCAGCCCCACATCAGACAGAGGTCTGATCTCCAAAATATACAAAAAAACTCAAGAAATTTGTCATCAAAAGAACAAACAATCCAATAATAAAATGTAGTACAGACCTAAACAGAGAACTCTCAACAGAGGAATCTAAAATGGCTGAAAAACACTTAAGGAAATGTTCAACATCCTTAGTCATCAGAAATGCAAATCAAAACAATTCTGAGATTCCATCTTACACCTGTAAGAATGGCCAAGATCAAAGACACTGATGACAACTTATGCTGGAGAGGTTGTGGGGAAAAGGGAACACTTCTGCATTGTTGGTGGGAATTCAAGCAAGTACAACCCCTTTGTATATCAGTATGGCGATTTCTCAGGAAATTAGGAAACAACCTTACTCAAGACCCAGCAATACCACTTTTGGGTATATATCCAAAGTATGCTCAATCTTACCACAAGGACATGTGCTCAGCTATGTTCATAACAGCATTGTTTGTCATAGACAGGACCTGGAAACAACCTAAATGTCTTTCGACTGAAGAATGTGGATAAGGAAAATATGGTACATTTACACAATGGGGTACTCTGCAGCAGAAAAAAATAATGACATCTTGAAATTTGCAGGCAAATGGATGGAACTAGAAAATAACATACTGAGTGATGTAACCCAGATCCAGAGAGAGAAATATCATATGTACGCACTCATAAGTGGTTTTTAAACGTAAAGCAAAGAAAACCAGCCTACAATTCACAATCCCAGAGAAGCTAGACAACAATGAGGACCCTAAGAGAGACATATATACATGGATCTAATCTACATGGAAATTAGAAAAAGACAAGATCTCCTGAGTAAA
This sequence comes from Microtus ochrogaster, assembly GCF_000317375.1. Taxonomy (NCBI): domain Eukaryota; kingdom Metazoa; phylum Chordata; class Mammalia; order Rodentia; family Cricetidae; genus Microtus; species Microtus ochrogaster. The sequence continues at coordinate 684,497 of NW_004949138.1, read as the reverse complement.
TTGGGAGCATGGGGACCATGGAAGATGGTTGAAGGGGAGGGGAGAGGAAGTGAGGGAAGCAGATAAAAATATATAGCTCAATAAAATCAATTAAAACAAAACAAGTTAGGACAGGAAAAAATCTGTTAAGACAGAAATGGAAAGATTTCTTTAAAAGCCTTCAATTTAGCCACTGCAAAATGTGTGCCAGTGACGAAACACTAGATGTGGCCCATTACTGTAAAGAACAAGAATAGTTTTCCTGCAATTGCCATTGCCTAGTGTTTGCCAGTGCTACGTGGTAAGTGTATAAATAAGATAAAAAGAAACAGGCAAGTGATCGTCCTTTGTAGATGGTTGTGCTACTCGAAGAACCAAAGAAAAGTGGCCATAAGAATTAATATGAACTATCAGTATGATCTCCAATCTAAGACTTTCATAGCCAAGCCCAGTACTGCAGCTATAAAGGTAGACTGTACCTAGTTTGTTCATAATTGTTTTGTTAGCATCTATTAGAGTCCCTGTAATAAAGAAAATAGGAAGCACTTTTTGCACTAGTTAGAGATTAGAAGTGCAGAAACTCTGAATAGTATATATGTATTATCATTCCCCACAAAGAAGTAGTTTCCAAAATAATTGGATGATCATCAAAAGATGCAGTAAAAAAATTAACAAAATAGAACACTTTTGTATTATTTTCAGCAAACTAAAAATAGAAGGGCATTTGTGGCAATCTATAGTTAACTTGGAACTCAGTGTGAAGAGACCAATGTCTTTCACATAAGATCAGAAACAAGAGGATATCAATCCTCACCACTTCTGTTACTCTATACTAGCTGGGAGACCCTAGCCAGGGCAGGCAGTAATGACAAACAAATTACTAAACAAATGCATAGCCAAGTTATTTATAAGTGCATAAATAAATTCAATGGCATGATTATATATGAAATGTAAAAAAAAAGAAGAAAGAAAGATTGCTAGAAGCTCCTAGAAATAATGTGAACTATATTATAAGGTGCACACAAAACTATATCACCCATAGGTTCCAGCTTCCTCACCTGTAAAGTAGAACTTGTAATTGAATTTTCCGGATACTTCATTGTGTGGGTTACGGCTAAAGTTTGCACAGTATCATGCACAGCATAAGGCTGAGTGAAGAGTTCACAAAAGCAGATAAGAATGCTTGTGAAGTGGATGTCAAAGAAAACTACAGGTTGTGTGAATAAAAATATCCAGGTTGTTGTTGCCACAAAAAGCTATGGCCACCTGCTACTACATTCTACAGTCCTTGGGAAGGGAAGGAACGGGAGCATTTAGGTGCCCAACTTGAGTTTTGTGTTCAGTGTTGAATGCCTTTCTCAGGGACACTGAGAAAACCAGGTACTTCCAAAATGAGAGTAAATAGTTTGGGGAACTGTGCCCAGAGCACAGCAGGCATACTCACTTAACTGAGACCGAGGGCAGACACATGCGCAGACAGCCACCATGCTGACTGTGACCCCACAGCAGCCACAGATGTGCAACAGCCACCATGCTGACTGTGACCCCACAGCAGCCACATGTGCGAACAACTGTCATGCTGACTGTGACCCCATAACAGCCACAGATGTGCAGATATACACCATACAATATGGATATAGACATCTTCAGAGGGCAAACCTGTGACCATAGAGTACTTAATATTAGAAATTGCAGTGAGTGTTATAAATGAACTGCTTATCTTTCCTGGTAACCAGTAGTTAAAATATAATTCCCATATTTATAGACTAAGAAGATTAAAGCTAAAATTATGGTAGTTTATTAAGATCTCAAAGTTAGCTAGTATAGAACCACAGATCAGCTATGATTTAAATCTTACTCTTATATAACTCTGTAAAAAGGCTCATATCAGGTCTTACCCGTCAAAAAGAAGCCAGCAAATCCATGACCTCTGACTCCAGGATTTGGTTCAGTGGCTGGGACCTCATAGGTGAATCTGGTGCCAACCATCATGCAAATGTTCTGAAGCAAGAGTTAGTCCACAGCACTGAGCTTAGAGGAAGGTGCTAATGTCACCAAGTAGTCAGCTAGCACTTTCCATGAGCAGGGCAGGGCGATGGGTGTGGGCAGATGCTGTTGATGCTTGTTCCCAGGTATTTGAAAACCCACTTTGGATATGGATGCCAAGAGCACTTAGAAACAAACCGAAGACAGAGCAGCCATTTTTCTCCATCAGTACAAGATACTGTTAGGCAAATGGAGACTTTTGGTTTGGTTAAGAAACACATGTCCATCACACTCTCTTATTGACAGGCTGTGGTTGCTGACTGGGGTGCAGTCAAAGGGGTATACTAGCCACAGCCTGGAAGTTCGGGGCTCCTGACCATGTGTGTGGTGACACCTTGTCCTGACCACTGGGTCAGCCAACGAATGGATTTTTAAATATTATTCAGTCTCTTCCAACAGAACCTCATTAGCTATGCCCATTGTCACCTTGTATCTTGTCGGTGAATTGGGTTTTCAGCTCAGTAGAAGCTTAGAATTTTCCTACTCATGCAGGCAGATTAGAGCTCTCAGCTAACTCAGGTGTAACCTGCTTAATTCACCACCCACTAATTACTGTAAATGCACACAACCAGGCTGCTGGGTAACCAGGCTGCTGGGAAGGGGTCTGCCTCCACCAAACAAAAGAGTAAGGAAGCAGACCTCCCGGAGAGGCTCTTCGTGGCAGACACCTTGGAAAGCAGCAAATGCTCCAGTAAGTCTGAAAATCTATGAATTCCAAGTGGAAAAAAAAGATAGCGTAGTCTTTGTGCATCTGAGATTTGCTTGGAGAGCCTTCGAAAGCCATTTAGTGGTACAAGAAGATCACCTGTTTCCAAATGAGAACCGAATTCACCGGGTTTTTACACAATCCAATCTTTAACACCTAGAGGTTTTCATTAGGGATGAGTAAATGACGGAGACTGGAATCAAGGATATTGTTCTACCGTGAACCCTCTGTCCTTCAGAGAGCTTAACTTTGAAATAGGAACTTAATTGCAAGTCTTTTGCTCTAAAGAACATTAATTGGATATATCTTATCATGGCATAAAATTATGTTTCAAAGGGAGATAACTAAAAAACACCAGACTTTTGTTTTGACAGGTCATTTTTCTCAAAAGGCATACCCAGAAAATAAATTACCTGAGCATATACTTTAAAAAGAATAGAGAACTAATCTAAAAGGACCAGTTAAAATTTTCATTTTTTTTATTCAAAAAGGGTACGGACTAAATGAAAGTTTCCAGCTTGATGGAGAATAATATTCTTACCTGTGAAAGGATGCAGTATGCAGTGTTTCTTCATGTTGTAAATGACTAGTTCACGGTAACAAGATATCCGCCATATTCCTGCTAAGCCATTGCTGTGCAATGAGTCTGGGAACACTTCTTGGCCCTGTTGTGGAGTAACTGCATTGTATTTTGAAAAGCATAGCCAAGAGAATTGAGCAGGGCAATAAAGAAAAGTCTGTTTACTCCTGACATCATTCATTCTAAGGCTGACCTGGAGAAGTCCCCAACTACGTTAGTTTCTGCATCTCTAAAGGCCAGTGTCTACCTCTTTGGAGCATGCAGCCAATTGAAGCTATAAGCGATTTACCAATCACATTAAATCTCCTCCCCCTCTTCCCCTTCCTCTCTCATTGGTAAATCTGTAGACTCCCTAGCCATTGAGGAGCCATTCTCCTAAGGTCTTTGATGAACATTGTTTCCATCTTGAGAAAGACCATTTCAAGAAGCTTGCTCTGAAGAGAAATACACCTCCTTCCCAGAGAGCATCCCAGAGAATTCCCTCCTCAGCAACCTTAACATAGGAAATCCTTCCAAGTCAAGCTCTAAAAGGCTTACCAAGAAGAAGAAAAGAACAAAAGCAGACAGTGGATTTTGGATTAAATGTTTGGGATGTTTCATACACTTTACAATCCTCCTTCAAATTCATTTTCTCTAAGAGAACTAACAATGGTAGGAAACAACTTTGAATAACTTAGAATTTTGAAAACATCTTTGACCCTGTTTTCATGGTGACTATTAAATATCTCCCTCCGTGTGCCACAAAACATGTACATTTAAGACATCCTTGTTGAGTCACTTGGTACCCAGTATCCCTACACTACCCTTAATATAATTGTCATGTACATAAAAGGAAGAATTTCCAAGAGAAAGAATTCTATGAAAATAAGTCACTAATCTTTTTACCTATGGAGACAAGGTCTCACTATGTAAACCGGTTGACCAGTAACCCTTCCACCTTCCTCCAAGTGCTAAGATGACAGGTCTCGGGTCACCCCTCCTAGTCATGATGCATTTCTTTCCCTCTTTAGCAACTTCAAGTTAATATCCTACCAGCTCAGTAGTGCAACAAGAAGGCCCTCTCTTCACAGAGCAAGACCTAACTTGAACTAAATCTACCTGGGTCATTCATCCATCTTCGAACTCTATAGCAAGAGATGGCCTGGGGAATTGACCAGGTAGGAAATGGTTTCTTAAAGGAAACTAGGGCTGTTACCAAAAGAAAGTGGAATACATTGATAGGTTAAAATAATCAAATAGGCTTCAGACCACTAGATAACAAGTACCCAATGTGTTTCTCCACCCCACGGAGTTATTCTGAACTACAATGCCTGAACAGATGTCCAGAGAGTTTTCTCAGGAATACAGGGTCCATAAAAGATAGCTATAAATCTTCCAGGGAAGGACTCAGGAAATGAATGTACTTGTTAGGGATTTATGATTCTTTCTCAGCCATATATGTTCCTGGCCAGAACTGTATCTCAAGTACACTCTGCAGAGATGATTGAGCTGATTATTAAAAAAGCTGCTAGCTGGTGCATTAAGGTGTGTGTTTTTTTGAGACAGGGTTTCACTGTAGCTTTGAGCCTGTCCTGGAATTAGCTCTTGTAGAACTCACAGAAATCCGCCCAACTCTGTCTCCAGAGTGCTGGGATTAAAGGCGTGCGCCACCACTGCCAGGCTAAACTTCTATTTTCCTGAGAGCAGAGAGGGAAGTTCCAAGCTGTACTGTTGGCTATTATGCTGAGTACTGCAGCAGCTGCGGAGCGGAATGTCTTTCACAGTTCCAGGACTGAGGAAAAGGTAGAGGAAGCAAGGCTGTGTAGGGAAAGGGGTGTGAGCTTTGAAGCAGAATCTGTCTCTGCCTTTCCATCTAGAGCAGGACACTGAGTGTCTCAGTGGGCCGGGGACTCTGTGCCAAAGAATCACGGAAACACATATGAAAGCCCCTGACCTCAGCTAACATACACTCTAAGAGAATGTGCACTCAATCTTTAGATCAGTATTTCACCAGCTATATAAACTTAATTTTTGTCATCTGTGAAGAGGTTGTGACTATCCATTGTGTATAAGTGTGCAGGAAGACCTGCTTGGGATGAGAGCTGGCAGAAGAAATAGGTAACAAGTGATGGCTGTTTTCGCTATAATTGTAATTTACACAAACAGTAAATAGCAAGAGAGATAGAGTGATACTTTTGCCATAAAAATAAGAATATACAAAATCACATATAAAAATAAACAAATTCTCTCAGTAGACACAAATGATAGTCGTTATGCTTCCTATAAAAATGGTACAAACAAGAAGGAGCAAACGTCCTCATCCATCAACATTTCTGAAGCACCCACTCTCTTTTGCCACCGGCTGTCTGTTAGGTTGGTCGTGCTGGGGCTCAAGGCCAGGTCTGTGCACATTGCACAAGCTCTTACACAGCTGCAGCGCTGCTCTGGGAATGCTGGCCCTGGAGAGCAGTCCTCTGACCTCTGCTCCGGCTCTTGGTTCTGCAACAGTGCCCTGGTTTGGCTCTACCTTGCTCTTCACACCAAAGTAAATAGCCGACAGCTCCAGCTTTGAAAAGGATCGTGGTTACTCCACAGAAGTGAAACAAATGAGAAGGGAGAAAGGCTGTAAGGAAACCGTTTTCCATGGCTGCGTAACCCCAGCAATAGAACAGTAATGGCTGCTAAATACTCGCCCAGTCCTACAAGTGCGCAGATTATTGAGATTTTCAAAGTGGCAGCTTTGATTTGAAGATTCACCTCATTGACTATCTAATTCATTCCTAATGACATAATCATTGGTGAACAGTAAACGCAATTCAGAGGGTCAGAACTCTCCTATTAGTCATTAGCTTTTATATGCGGAGTGCATTTTTACTGCTGAGCCTTGGATTTTATTACTTAAAAGAAGAAGAAAGTATCTCCATTTCTAAGGTGATGGTTATTAAAGCGCTGCCACAAACTGTCCATGGTTATTATAGCACAAATAGAGAGCTGTTTGAAACATGCACAAACACATTTAAATCTGTATCACCGAAAAAATTTTTTCACGAATAAAACTCAACTAGAGCTAAATTAATTACCTTATTATGCTCCACAAGGAAAACCAGTGTTAGATGCCCTGCTGCATTGTTCAGGGTACGCAATCAATATTTTCCTGTCTAACCATATTTAACTTTGCATACAGATCCAAATCCCTTTCTACTAGGAATTCTAATACAACACTCTGAGCATAACTCATGGCTATGGTCAGGTGAATTAAAGATTCCCTGAATGCACCACACGAAAGGAAGTCATATTTCATCTGCATCTACTTCACTTATTCATGACCTAATTTTCAACCCCCCACCCTCTCTATGGCCCTTTATTAATTTAAACAAACATACTCAATTTGAACTTTTCTGGTAAAACATAAATATGCATACTTACCCTATCATAGATTATTAATAAATATTAAAAACATACATAGTGAGTACTTATGTAAGAATAAGTTCCTAAAATGTTATATTATTAATTTTAAAAGTAGGCTTGCTTGTAATAGACCCCTTTGGAAGCTTACTTATAGATTCAATTACCTGTAACTAAAATATTGATTCTCTGTCTACATTCTGAAGATGGATGGGATTGTGTCATAGTGTTTGGGTTTCCAATGGGCACCCTGAAAGCCTTTTAAATGTGCCTGAGAAATTGCTGAGTGGTAAATTCAAAAACTTCCTAACCATGGGGAGTATCTTAGTTAGTGTTTCCATTGCTGTGATGAAACACCCTAACTAAAAAGTAAGTTAGGGAGGAAGGGTTTATTTGGCTTACACAGCACTGTTCGCCACTGAAGGAACTCAGGACAGGAGCTCAAACAGGACAGGAACCTGGAGGCAGAGCTGAAGCAGAACCATGGAGGGGTGTTGCTTAATGGAATGCTTCCCCTAGCTTGCTCAGCCTGCTTTCTTATAGAACTCAGGACCAGCAGTCCAGGGACGGCACCACCCGCCATAGACTGGGCCCTCCCTCATCAATCACTAATTAAGAAAATGCTGTACAGTCAGACCTTATGGAGGCATGTAGGGCCCTGGTCTGCCCCTGTTCCTGGGGTGCATTTGCGGGGACAGTTTATGGTCAGCTAACTAAGCTTCCTGTTTGTTGCTGTGCTCTCCCTGCCCCCGCCTGGGGGTTAGCTGCAGGGCATTGACTCCATTGTTAATATGGTAATTTCCCACCTGCCTGGGCGGAGATCCTTGTGCAGCAGTTAGGTAGATAAGAACTCCCCCAAATCTGAATAAACTGGCTTTCAGCTTGTCTCCTTTCGAATGACCCTGGTCTCTGTGTGTGTTCTTTCAATCTCCAGGCCCTTGCTCGACTACAGTGGAGCTAGAACTGTACCGAGGGTGTAACACAAAATCGGTGTTACAGAGGCATTTTTTTAAATTGAGTCATCTTTTCAGATGACTCTAGCATGTGTCAAGTTGACATAAAACTAGCCAGGACAAGGAGGATATATTTTTATGACTGTTGATGGTATTTATTTTTTCCCGTGAACTATAGAGGTGTTGTTAGTGCTTTTCTTAAGGCTAGGGCTTACCTCCTGAAGGAAGCAGATGAAGATGGAAAGGTTTATCTCAACTCAGTCTGAGAGACACAGTCCTCCATAAAAGGGAAACATGGTGGCATCAGTTTGAGCCTGTGGGACACATTGTGACCACACACAGGAAGCAGAGGACAGACAGCAAGTAGCACAGGCTGTAAAAGCTCAAGGCCTGTCCCCAGTGACCAGCTTCCCCCCATAAAAGGTCTAGAAAATCCCCAAACAGCACCACAGCTAGGAACCAATGAGCCTGTGGGGACATTTTGTACTCCTAGGGACTGATACTTAAGGAGACAGTAGTGAAACAGGGAAAACTCCATAACAGTGATGGACTTGTTTGTATTTCTATCCACATTTATGTGTGTGTGTGTGTGTGTGTTATTATATACCATATGTGTCATGCATGCTAAGAAAATATATAAGGGAAATCTGATTTTGTGTTATCTTGAAGCTACTAAACTTTAATTATAGATTATAAGAGTAAAAGATATTTCCAGTACTTTCCACTTAAAGTCTAAATTTAATCAGTGTTTACCTCTTTATCCATACTTTTCTGTTTTACAAATTTCAAAGTTAAATATTCTCTTCAAGTATATGTCTTAGTAAACAATATAATATATCCTGATATTAAACACTTCTAAGACTTAACACTGGAGTGTTAGAGAAAAGCAGTCTCTCTTGTTCTGTTCATTGAAATTGCACACAGCACTGCCCTGCCTCATCTAGAGGACGTAAATACTCCAAGGAAGTAAATGCCAAAGTTTTCATCTAATGGAGCTAAGTGGACTTGGAACCCAACATTAACACAGTCATTAACCCAGTCACATTATTAAAACAAACAAGTTATTTGAAAGAATGAGCAATACCTTCATATAATATTAATGAGAATATTTTATAATCCTCAGAGGCAAAGACTCACCCATTTATCAATGGGAAGTCCTTTTGCAGATTTTCCAAAGACAAAACATTATCAATCTTTGCTTTTTTAAAACAAAAAATTTTAAATAGAGATGCTTTCATATCTCTTAAAAATTAATAAGTAAATACAAGTAAAGATTTTACCAAGAATTCTTCTGAAGTAAATCAGTCTTAGTCCTAACTGAGGCACTGTTCTCAAAGGTCAAATCTGATCACTAAACTATAACAAGTGTTGTAAACTGCCTTGGGTGGTTGGGGGGGTTATTTAGTCTAGGGGTTGTAACCCACCCTGCAGTCAGTTATTCCAGGGTCCCGGAGAAGCACTATCTGAAAAGACATGAGCAAGAGAGAGAAAGAAGGCCAGGCAGATTTGTCGAAGCCTTCGTTTATTAGAAGCAGGGTTACAGCTTATATAGGATAAGGAATTGGGGGGGGGGCGGCACAGGGGCCTGGGCTCTTGCCACATGGTTCACGTTGGTCAAGTAGGCCAGGAGGTTATGAAAGGTCAGGTCACAATTCCTCAGCCAGGAAGTAACAAGTTGACATGCAGCGAACTTTCTGACCAGCAGGAAGGAACAGCCACCAGA
>NW_004949138.1:665355-673962 GCF_000317375.1 Microtus ochrogaster | reverse complement strand
TTCTAGTTCAATCCCCGGCCAGGAAGTGAAGCGTGGAGTAAGGGTGAAAGTAACATAAACATGCGTTCAGGCCTGGGGAAGCTGGTGCAGGAAGAGATCACGAAGTGGGCGTCTCCAGCTTTTAAAGACTGTCCAGCGCATGTGCGCAGGGGCTTATGTAGCTGCATCAGGCACAGATCACATGACAATGCTGCAAGTGGATCACATAGGGCTTGAGGGAAGTGCCAGTGCTTGGGGTTGCTGGACATTTTGCCAGAGCACGGGGTGATGGAAATGATAACAATAATGACACACAGATTTGTGATTTCCCAAGCAGCTGGCAAGGTGGAGGTGGAACTAGGAGGATGCCTAGATATTCGTGGGCTAGCTAACCTGACACTCACAGTGGCCATGCAGAAAATGTCTCAAACAATGCAGGAAGCAAGAATTGGCTCCCAAAGTTGTTATCTGACTTGTACACATGGACCTTGGCCCTAACTCACACATGAACACACACACACACACACACACACACACACACACATGCATTCACATAAGCAGAGATGATAAGAGAGATTTTTAAAGAGACATCAGTGCAAAGTCATTCTCAGAAAACTGCACACAGTTTCATCCCCGAGGCTGTACATGAGATTCTCGTGGTATTTCACAACTTTTCTTGGGGAGACATGAAGAAACCTCAGTTCACCCCTGACAGTACACCAACAACAGACCAAAGAAATTATTCCATTCCAAGAGTACCCTGGTGAACTAATGAGTGTTTTGGAGTTACTTACAGGTTCGTGGGTGACTCAAGCAGCTGCATCACCAAAACCCTGCCCAGTGTGGGTAAAGATCCCCTAACGCTGCAGCCTAGAGTTTCCTGCACACCTGTAGGCAGCTGCAACCAGAGTCTCCTCATCCCACCAACTTCTCCGCTTATATAATCCCTAAAAAACTATGTGAGTCTAAACATTTCCTTGTGGGTTCTTTCTTTGTTTTTTGTTTGTCTGTTTGACAGTTGTGTGTCATTTATATAATGTATGCTAATCATTTCCATGCCCACGCTCCTCCCTCATCCTGCTCCCTCAGCAAGTCCTCCCTGTGCGAGGTGTGGGGCCCACTGAGTTTGATTAGTTCCTTGCCTCCCACATTAGTGGGAGGTTATTCAGTGAAGCGAGGACAACCTACCTGTGGCTACACCACTGAAGAAAATGACACCCCTCCCCAATATTAGTTAATTGCCAATATTTATTCTGGGAGGTTTGGGGTTTTGGAAACATCCCCCCCTTTTTGAGTTCTTGTAACTTTCTTGTGTTTTGTGACCACCTCTCCTTCAATGAGGGAATATCTTTGTGCTGGATAATTTTATGTCAACTCGATACAAGCAAAAGTCATCTGAGAGGAGGGAGCATCAATTAAGAAAATGCCTCCATAAGGTTTGTAGGGCATTTTCTTAATTACAGATTAATATGGGAGGACCCAAGTCCATTGAGGGTGATGCCATTCCTTGGTTTGTGGTTCTGGGTTTTAGCCTACCCAATTTGCTTTTGGGATTGGTGTTTCATCATAGCAATAGTAACCCTGAGGCCATCTTGATCTTAAGGAAACAGTTACACAACACTTGGAAGGAAGGCAAGAAAGGAAATGCAAAGGCATGTGAGGAGGGCTAGAAAGTGAAGAGACCTGAACATCACGCTGAAGAAAGTTCTCAAAGCCAGTGTGGCCTAGGTGAATTCATCTCTATGTCTTCATTTGGACAAAAAACTTGGGCTTTCTTAAGAACACTAACATGGCATCTATGCAAATTCTTTGATGCACTGTAATGAGACTCAGGTATAAATATTTTTAATAGACTTCTGTTCACAGTGTTTTAACATGGCTGCAGGCCTGGTAGAGTTGGCCATCCATGAGTACATTACTAAAATTAAAAGCCTCCATCCTAAGAGACTACAAATACCCGTGGCCAGTGGAGGAAGGAGGTGACTCAAGCACTGCCACCTGGGAACTGTCATCCCCACCCCATTCTCCATGAATTTCATAGGAGTTTGTCTTGCTGGGATTGGGAGAGGATGGATAAAGGAACAGGATGAGAAAAGCTGATAAGAAAAGGTCTGCTGTGGGGCTCCTTAGCATGATGACACAATGTCCTGGCTTCATGGTGCTACCCAGGCACCGGCGCTCTGAAAGCTTCGGCAAATGTACCACCCAGGAACTCTGCAGAAAAGTGAGCCCTGAGGAGAGCAGTCCAGCTGTGGTCACAGAGGCAGGGAGCCATCACGAGAGGAAGGGGCTATAAACAGAAGAAGTTAAAGAACAGAGTAAGAAATGAGGTCTGTGATACTCATCACAAACATTTGGGGCCTCCCAGTGATGAAGGCTGGACCTTTCCCTATAGAGGTCTCACACTTCGGATGAGAGGAAAATAAGCAAAATGTGTGCTGTTAGAGTTGATACTGTACCACTTCTGCCACAACACATATAGCCTGGGAAAATATACTAATAATCATTGCTGTTTACCAGATAATAGCAATCTCTAAGGGGAAAACTCCCTTCATTTCTCTTTCATCATTGCCTAGTCTTAGTATCTGTGAATAGGGCTGAACAAATGTTGGCTGAATGAATATAAAAATCTTAGGACTCTCTCATCATTCCAGGTTCCCCTGAATTACCACATGAAATCTTTGACTTTCAGGCCTCCTGAGTCGCACATCAGATTCACAATCAATGGATAACAAGTGAATTAAATGAAAATCTGAAGCTTCTGGAAGATTCCAGAAGCTCTCAAACTTCCATGAGTGTCATCTGTAAGTGTATCTAAAAACTCCTCTGGAATCCTAATAGTTTCCATCTGTAACATCTCCTTGGGGTGGTAACTGTCATATGTTACCATCCCCTGGGTGAATAGCATATCCTCCCCTGTGCCTATCTGTCTAAAACTCTGCAGAGTGTTATTTGTCATCGAGAGTGTCTTTCCACAGGCATAATCTGAGTGTTCAGACTCGCTAATCACTCTGTGTCTGCCCTGAGCAGCACTTCCCTGGCTCAGCCACGCTATTCTTCCCGACTTCACTGAGAACAACATGCTTTGACCCAAGACATTACAGTTGTAAATCACAACATGCAAAATCCTACCACCTAACACATTCCCTCCAAAGGCAGAGGGCACACCACACGGTTTGCGTATTGTAATTTGAATCATTGTCCCAAGTAAAACTGCCAACGAGAATTCCTGTATCTTTCTTGGCTGGATCTCAGAATTCATTATGACTTGAGACTCCTCTTCTCAAAAGGCTCAGGATGGTTCATAACAAAATAGATAGAAGTTTAGGGTTTGTGTTTAGGAGGCATAAGCTTGTTGATAATTGTATAAACAGCAAAAACTACTTTTGAAATAAGATTTTCTGCATTTTTTTTACAACTGAGAAAAACTATGTTTATTTCTTCCTTTTGAACATACGTTGGCAAGAATATTCTGATTTTATCCAATAAATATAGGTTGAGCCCATTTTCTCTGCAGAGTTTTTTTCTCCTGCTAAATTTTCCTAAGTATAATGTGATATTGGCATTCTCAATGGAAACACTGTTTTTTTCTCTGGTCTCCTATAAGCTGTTTATCATTTGCTTCTCAATGTCAGACAAAATTAATCTTCTAAAAACAGGTCCCACTCTAAGATGCTTTACTGCTAAAAGCTCCAGCAAGACTTTTTCACAACGTGTTAAAAACACCAGGGAAGCGCCCCAGGTGCCATCACACTGCTTGCACTACCTGCAGCAATGCCATCCCAGTAGCTTCACGGGCATCGAGGAAGCCTTTTTGTTGCATAAATCATTAAACTCTTTCAGGACCTTTTGCATGAGCAGAGATATTTTTAGAGTGTTTAGCATCAATAACAATGAAAACTGGGATGACAGCATCTTAGGGATCATGTGGTAGGTCCTGACCACTGCTTCTGACTGAAGAACTTCTAAGAGTGAACATTTTAACACCCTTTCCTAACCTAACACATACACCACATTCTCTCTCTCTCTCTCTCTCTCTCTCTCTCTCTCTCTCTCTCTCTCTCTCTCACACACATACATCATGACATTACTTTTACAGCTAATTCTGCCCTTTTCTTACAGATACTATAACAAAGATTATAGCTTTCAATCTACTTATATTCAGTAGTTATAAGACAAATTATGTGAACATATGTTATACATTAGGAATGACTTCAACTTGGTATATTTGACAATGGAAGATTCTACTCAGTAATTGCTTTTTATTAGAAAATATAAGGTCTTATCAAAAGAAGATAACTGAACCTTATGAAAATTCGTCTTTCTTCTTCTGGCTGCTCAGGCTCAAACTCTTTGGAATCCTCCTTGATTTCTTTCCTTTTTTTCATCCACACCCAACTATTGACAACCCTGACAACCCTGATCTAATAAGGTCACAATCCAACTTTCCACCACAACAGACACAGCCTGCTTCAGCGAAGCTTCTCACAGTTGACTTTTACTGCTGTGATAAAGACTCTGAACAAAAGCAGTTCAGGGAGGGAGGGGCCTATTAGGCTACAAAGTCACAGTCCACCGAGGGAAGCAGAGGCTGTGGAGGACGTGCTCTCAGAGTTGCTCAGTCTGTTTTCTTATACAAGGCAGAACCGCCTGCCCCAGAACAGCTCTTTGCTCAAGGAGCCATACCCGCCCCATCTGGCCCCGCCTGTCATTATCATAACAATTCTCCCTTAGACTTGCCTAAAGGCCAGTGGGTTGGAGACAGTTCCTCAATTGATATTCTAAGCCCCACAAAACTGGCCTCTCAGATCTTCTTTTAATATTCTGTCCTCCACTCTCCATCAAAAGTCACAGTGCCCTTTTAAAAAGTTCACTCATAATCCCTAGTGGATAATGTGTTATTGTTGTTTTTATAAATGGACTTGTTATCAAAGTGCCTTCTAAATACTTATGTTTATGTCCAGAGATCAGTGCTGCTCAACCTTGGTCAGCAAGCTTCTGCGGTGTGCAGCAGCCAATGAAGAAACCTGTAACTGGGTCAAGTGCTGAGAATAAATCACTGTTGAGTGCTCGGCCATCAGTAGGACATCCGTAGGACAACCAGTCCCCTCACTAAGCATAGGGAGCATTGTAAAAGAGCCAAAACCACAAAACAAAACAGTCAAGAGCTAGAGGATGGGGGAAGGGAAGGAGTCCTGGGAAATGCCGTCACCTGGACATGACGTGGCTGTTTTACTCAAGAATTCATTACAGTAGTATGGTGACCTTCACAAGCTCCAGCCAATAAGATAGTGAATACTTTAGCAGCTAACATTAACTGAACAATGCTCTTTGAGCCTGAAAGAGGGAGTTTCTCCCTCATCTGATTTTTTCAGGAAACACCCCACCAGGTATACTCAGAAGCATGTCTCCTAATTGATTCCAGAAACCTTCAAGATGACAATCAAAATTAACCACCACACACAGCAAATACAACTAAATCCCCATGAAGCTTGTAATCACCCTTCATAGTCATCTCTGCTCTACTAGATTGTCTTGGCATGGAAAGAGTTAACCCTCTTTGGCTGCAGAGTTTGGAACCAACCCAACCTAGCCCAGCATCTTCTCAGAGAGACCATGGAACAGAAGCCCCAAATGAAATGCCTAGCCAGTTGTTCAGTGACAAATAAGAGATAGGAAGAAATGAACCTAGATTATTCCGCCTTCATCCACTGAGAGTTTTGAAGTCCCGATATTCAGACAGTCTCTCTGCAATTGTTCTCAGTGTCTGGTTGTTATAGTTGGATCTAGTATACTCGGTTTCATGGGTTTGAGACTGAGCCACCAGTCTGAGATACTGTTGGGAGGTTGTGAAGACTTTAGGGAAGAGAAGCTAGAGGAAGAAAAACAGATCACTGGGGGTGTGCCCTTGAAAGAAATGTTGAGACCCAAGACCTTGTCTTTCTCCTATTTCTTCATGACCACCAAAGGCGAGCAGCTTTTTCCACTATGGATTCTTTATCATAATAGGCATTTTGTCACTGGCCCAGAAATAACAGAACCAGCCAGCTATGGACTAAAAGCTCTGAAGTGATGAACGGAAATTCCTCTTCCTTTTTTTTAATCTCAGTCACTCTGTCACAGCAGAAAGCAGACATGCCTTCTTCTCAGGCTGGAACCAGTTCAAAATCCACCGCCTTTTCTGTTTCTTGATTTCTCTGTTCTTTGCCTTTTCCCTCACTTGGTTACCCTGGATTGTATCTTACAAAATACTGGGATATCCACCATGTTTTAGTTCTACATTCTAGGAAATCGAAAGTACATTCACACACACACACACACACACACTCACACATACACAGTCTCTCTCACATACACACACACACATCCTCACGCATACTCTCAGACAAACATTCTGTCACACATACTCGTATAAATACATGCTCTCTCACACACATATACACCCACCCCCACACTCATGTACACACAGATACTCCCTCTTTCACCCCACATAGTCTTACATACACATATATGCTCTCTCTCACACACATGCACATCCTCTCTCTGTGTCTCCGTCTCTCTCTCTCTCTCTCTCTCTCTCTCTCTCTCTCTCTCTCTCTCTCTCCCTCTCTCTCTGTCACACACACACACACACACATTTTCCCTTACTCTATGCAAGACCTATTTATGAATAGGGCACATTTTAGGGGTTATACTCCTTGTCTCCATGTAAACCCTAAAACAGCGTGTGCAGCTTTTCAGTCCTGAGTCCCCACGCGTGTCCTCATAGACACCAAGAGTGCTTCTTCCCACATCACAGCTCCTCCTATGAGTATCTGTAGTGATGCTCTTCACTGAGAGCATATCATATGCCAAGCTTTGTAGTGATATTTATTGTTCACAACAACCCTGAAAAGTATCAAAACAGTCTTAAAAACTCATTTGTGTTGAAGTATTTATGATTTATTATATTCCCCTTTGGAGCTATTTGTCTGCATAAAGTTGACCCCATCAACAGAAATGAATCACTCTGGTACACTTTCATGCATCGAGGAGCAAGGGCTTCATGGGACAGGCAGGGCTGCTTCCTTCCTCATGCTCCGCAGTTCACAGCCCACACACATCACTGAGTGTGGCTTTGGAAAGAGCTTGGCATTGTTTGGTGAAGATGTGTAATGTAAAGTCCCCTGAGATAAGACAGGTCTTTTATTTCTTGGGTATCTATATTTACTTCTGAACTTAATTTCAGCCTTTGTTTGTTAAAGGCACTCATACTAGTGTCTTCACTTTCTACAGCTGGGTCTAAAGTAACAGGGCATCCACACAGAGAAGACCCAGACTTCTTCGACTTTCTTGACATTCAGTGAATTGCAGTTCAAGATATCCAGGTTTTAAAAAAAGCTACAAATTACATAACCAAATGTTAACTCCACTAAACCTGGCAAGAAGAATGCCTGTCCTAAGATTTCTGTAAAGAAACCATGAGTAGAAGAAAATAAAAAATTCTCAAACTCAAGCGAAAAAGGAAGTAATGGCTGCGACATTCTCCCCTTCAATACATGCCATTTATGCAACACATTGTAAGTAGATTCAGCGACAAAAAATTGGCTCAAAAAGGATTTTAAATTATTCTGAAGATCATTTAAATATATGGGCTTGCATACATTTTCATTAATAATGATTTCACTGCCTGCATAGATTGTGTCCTGATACACTGGTTGATGATATAGATATACTTTGAAATAATGGTAATGATAACATCAAATGATCACAATTTACAAAATATTTAATAAATAAATATCTAAAACATAAAGATACTGTGCAATTTTTCCAATGATGTTTAAATTTAAGCAATATTCCATCCATTACTTTAAATAATTACAGCAAACAGAAAAGGGGATATTTGTGTTGTTGAGCCAGGGTTTCAGTATGTAGCTCAGGCTGGCCTTACTATGTGGCTCAGGCTGGCCTTGAACTTAATGCCTTTCCTGTCCCAGTGTTCCAAGGGCTGGGGTTACAAGTGTGAGTCACCATGTTGAATATAAAGTTTGCTCTTAAAAGCAAAGCGTAATGGCTACAGAAACCCTGATTTCTTCTGCTTTGCTGAATATTGAGGTGCTGAGTACAAAACAATGCAGCATAAGCCGAACGGGCACTTTAGTCAGGATAGTTCAAAACAGTTCTCTTTTGCTTTATTTCTTATTTTTTTATTAAATTTTTTTTATTAAAAATTTCCACCTCCTTCCCACCTCCCTTTTCCCTCCCCCCCTTCCCACTCCCCACAATCTACTCCCCTCCCGCCAACCTCTCCAGTCCAAAGAACAGTCAGGGTTCCCTGCCCTGTGGGCAGTCCAAGGTCCTCCCCCTTCCATCCAGGTCTAGGAAAGTGAGCATCCAAACCGGCTAGGCTCCCACAAAGCCAGTATATGCAGTAGGGTCAAAACTCAGTGCCATTGTCCTTGGCTTCTCAGCAGCTTTCATTGTCCACCATATTCAGAGAGTCTGGTTTTATCCCATGCTTTTTCAGTCCCAGTCCAGCTGGCCTTGGTGAGCTCCCAATAGATCAGCTCCACTGTCTCAATGGGTGGTGCCCTCCTCACGGTCTTGACTTCCTTGCTGCTCATGTTCTCCCTCCTTCTGTTCCTCATT
>NW_004949138.1:662859-665255 GCF_000317375.1 Microtus ochrogaster | reverse complement strand
AATAGATCAGCCCTACTATCTCAGTGGGTGGGTGCCCCCCTCACGGTCTTGACTTCCTTGCTCATGTTCTCCCTCCTTCTGCTCCTCATTTGGACCTTGGGAGCTCAGTCCATTGCTCCAATGTGGGTCTCTGTCTCTATCTCCATCCATCGCCAGATGACAGTTCTATGGTGATATGCAAGATATTCATTAGTATGGCTATAGGATCCGGCCATTTCTTAATTTTAAATTTTTTATTCATTTTACATACCAATCAAGTTACTCCTCCCACTCCTCCCAACATCCCCTCCCACCAGCACCCATCCCTCTGTATGGGTAAGGCCTGCAATGGGGTCTCAACAAAGCCTGGCACATTAAGTTGAGGAAGAACCAATCCCTTCCCTACTGCATCAAGGCTGAGCAAGGCTTTCCATGAAAGGGACTAGGCTCCAAAAAGGCAGCTCACGCACCAGAGATAGATCCTGGTCCTATTGCCAGGGGATCCCTCAAGCAGACCAAGCTACACAATTCTCAGCCCTATACAGGGGACCTAGCTCAGTCCCAAGCAGATTCCCCAGTTAACAGTCTAGAGTTGACGAGTTACCACGAGCTTGGTTCCGCTGTCTCTGTGAATTTATACATCATGATCCTGACCCCCTTATGAACCAATGCTCTCTTTGACTTGACTCTCAGAGCTCGGCCTAGTTCTTAGTTGTTGGTCTCTGCAACTGCTTCTATCAGTTACTAGATGAAGGCTCTGTGATGAGAGTTGGGGTAGTCACTAATCTGATTACCAGGGAAGGTCAGTTCAGGCACCCTCTCGACTATTGCTAGGAGTCTTAGATGGTGTCATACTTGTGGATTCCTGGAAATTTCCCTAGCACCAGGTTTCTCCCTAACCCCATAATGGCTCCCTCTATCAAGATGTCTCTTTCATTGCTCTCCCACTCCGTATGTCCCTCCCCCAACTTGGCCATTCCATTTCCACATGTTCTCATCCCCTATCCCCTCCCCTCCAGAGCTCCCCACTCCCAGTTTACCCAAGAGATCTCATCTACTTCCCCTTCACAGGGTAATCAGGCATCCCTCTTAGGGTCCTCTTTGTCACCTAGCTTCTCTGGGGCTATGGATTGTAGTCTTGTTTTCCTTTGCTTTACAGCTAGTATCCACTTATGAATGAGTACATACTGTGTTTGTCTTTCTGGGTCTGAGTTACCACACTTAGGATGGTTTTTTTTCTAGTTCCACCCATTTGCCTGCAAATTTCCAGAAGTCATTGTTTTTTACAGCTGAGTAATACTCCATTGTGTAAATGTACCACATTTTCTTTATCCTTTCTTTGGTTAAGGGGCATCTAAGTTGTTTCCAGGGTCTGGCTATTATAAATAATGCTGCTATGAACATAGTTGAAGAGGTGTCCTTGTGATAAAATTGAGCACCCTTTGTGTAAATACCCAAGAGTGGTATCTCTGGATCTTAAGGTACATTGATTCTCAATTTTTTGAGCAATCACCATACTGATTTCTAAACTGCTTGTACAAGTTTGCAGCCCCACCAGCAGTGGAGGAGTGTTCCCTTTACTCCACATCGTCTCCAACATTGTTGTGGGAGTACATTCTGCTCCTTCAGCCAATAGCCTTAAGATACCAGCCCACTTGGGTATGGTCTCTTACAGTTTAAAAAGCAGCAGGAACCATGTGCCTCTTGCTTCTGGCTCCTGCTCTGGCTGCTAGACTCTGTTTCCTGTTTGCACTCAAAAGACTGTTGTTTAGGACAGTGATCTGTAAGTTTTCTCCTTAAATAAATAACCCTTTTATTATCAAAAATTTTGAACAGGTGTGGAATTGTTTTATGGTATCACAATATAAGCTGTCATTGGTGTTTTTGAGCTTAACCATTCTGACAGGTGTAAGATGCTAACTCAGAGTTGTTTTGATTTGTCTTTCCCTGATGACTAAGGATGTTGAACATTTTCTTATGTCTTTCAGCCATTTGAGATTCTTCTGTTCAGAATTCTTTGTTTAATTCTGTACCCCATTTTTAAATTGGATTATTTGGAATTTTGATGTCTAATCTTTTGAGTTCTTTATATATTTTGGAGATCAGCCCTTTGTCAGATGTGGGGTTGGTGAAGATCTTTTCCCATTCAACATGAAACTGTTTTGTCTTGTTGACAGTGTCCTTTGCTTTACGGAAGCTTCTCAGTTCAGATCCCATTTATTTATTTTTGCTTTCAGTGTCTGTGCTACTGGTGTTATATTTAGGAAGTGGTCTCCTGTGTCCATGCATTGAAGGCTACTTCCCACTTTCTCTTCTATCAAGTTCAGTGTGGTCGGTCAGATTTATATTAAGGTCTTTGATCCACTTGGACTTAAGTTTTGTACATGACAATAGATTTGGTCTATTTTCATTCTTCT
>NW_004949138.1:658543-659704 GCF_000317375.1 Microtus ochrogaster | reverse complement strand
TCTTTTCAGATAGCACCTCTCCGGGTCCCTGGAATAACTGACCAGCCAAGGCGGTCTACAGGCAGGTGAGAAATGTGCCGGAGGAGCGTGGTCTTGGCAAGCATGAACTCATTCCCATCTTGGGCACCAGTTGGAGCAGAATGTGTCAGATGGGGGCGGGGGGGGGGCAAATAAAGGAATCCCACACTAGCTCCAAAGGGTATACCAAGGTTTTTCTTCATTAAAAGGAAAACTCACGGGTCATAACAAGGAAATAGGAATGGGGTCCGACATCCAAGTGTGGTGCACTGAAAGAAAAGGGGCAAAAGGGCAGGATTGTGGCATTTTGGTACCCAAAGCCACACCCCAACCTGATCCAGCCTCTCAAAGGTCATTGGTTGAAAAAGTTCCCCACTAGCCATGTTTATTATGATGATCCTACTTATCAAAGAGGATGGGAGATCTTTCCGTTTTTCTGATATCTTCTTCAATTTCTTTCTAAAGTTCTTGTCATACAGGTCTTTCACTTGTTTGGCTAAAGTTACCTCAAGGTATTTAATATTATTTGTGGCTATTGCAAAGGATAATGTTTCTCTGATTTCTTCTTGGCCTGTATATCATTTGTATAAAGGAGGACTAATGATTTTTTTGAGTTAATCTTTCATTCTGTTATATTACTGAAGGTATTTATCAGCTGAAAGAGTTCCCTAGTAGCTGGTTGTGGTGGTGTACACCGGTAGGATTTACTAAAGGAGGCAGAGGCAGGAGGATTACGAGTTTGAGGCCAGCCTGGGCTATTAATTTTTTATTAAAAAAAAGAGTTCTCTAGTAGAATTTTCATGATCACTTATGTATACTATCATATCATCTACACATAGCAAAAGTTTGATTTCTTCCTTTCCAATTTGTATCCCCTTGATCTCTTTTTGTTGTTTATTGCTGTGGCCAGAACTTCTAGTACTATATTGACTAGACATGGAGAGAGTGGACAGCCTTGTCTTGGCCCTGATTTTTGTAGAATTGCTTTGAGTTTCTCTCCATTTAATCTGATGTTGACTGTTGGGTTGCTGTATACTGTGTTTATTATGTTTAGGTATGTTCCCTGTATCCCTGATCTATCCAAGACTTTTATCATAAAGGAGTGTTGGATTTTGACGAGGTTTTTTTTAAACATCTAATGAG
>NW_004949138.1:650355-657672 GCF_000317375.1 Microtus ochrogaster | reverse complement strand
TTCATCCATTCTTCTATTGAAGGGCATCTAGGTTGTTTCCAGGTTCTGGCTAATACAAACAATGCTGCTATGAACATAGTTGAGCATATACTTTTCTTGTATGATAGGGCCTCTCTTGGGTATATTCCCAAGAGTGGTATTGCGGGTCCAGGGGTAGGTTGATCCCGAATTTCCTGAGGAACCGCCACACTGCTTTCCAGAGTGGTTGCACAAGTTTGCATTCGGTGGGTGACTTTTTTATGTGTTCATGGATTATGTTTGCCAGCATTTTATTGAATATTTTTGCATCTATGTTCATGAGAAAGACTGATCTGTAATTCTCTTTGTTGCATCTTTGTGTGGTTTGGGTATCAGGGTAACTGTAGTCTCATAAAAGAAGTTTTGCAATGTTCCTTCTATTTCTTCCATGTAGAACACTTTCAGAAGTATTGGTATTACCTCTTATTTGAAATTCTGTAGAAGTTTGTTCTGAAACCATCTGGCCCTGGTTTTGATTTTTATTGTTGTTGTTTTTTGTTCTTTGTTTTTGTGTTTTTTTTTTTAACTAGGGAGACTTTTAATTACTGATTCTATATTCTTAGGTATTATAAGTCTATTTAAATTGTTTATCTGGTCTTGATTTAATTTTTGTAAGTTGTACCTATCCAGAAATTGACTACTTCTTTTAAAATTTTCAATTATAGAATGCATGTTTTTAAAGTATGACCTGGATATTTCTAGTATTTTGTGTTTTCCCAGGTCTTAGCACATAGTTCTCACTTGGTTGGTTTGCAATAATAAGCAATGTAGAAGTTAGCTAGGCATGGTGACATATGACTATCATCCCAGCACTTGCAAATGGGAACAGGAAGATGAGGAGTTGAGGGAAAATGTCCGTGTAGCCTCAGCTACGGAGGAAATTTGAGTAGCCATGCTGGTCTACATCAGACCCTATCTCAATACCAGGAAATAACTTAAATAATAACAATAATAATAATAAAATAATAACAACAATAATAAAATAGATGAAGAACTTCATTTTGTTAATAACCAAAGTTTAAACATGTGGGTAAGTCACAATCTCAAAAATTACTAGTACTTTGATGGCAAAACGTTTGTAACCAACATACTCTTTTCACCAAAATCTTAAGGATTTTGAGTAAGTTTTCTGAGAGTGCACATGCTACATTCAACGTTGTTCACCCTGATGTATGCAGTTAAGCATTGGCAGCTAAGGCCTTGGAGCCAGGAGCACACAGAATGTTTCCTGTCACCACTGAAATTCTGGCAGCATTGCTTATTGGTTTGCAATGACTATTGATTGACATCAAAGAAGATGAGTGTGTGTGTGTGTGTGTGTGTGTGTGTGTGTGTGTAGAAGGTGAGCAAGCACACGTGTGCACAGTTGGAGGGAAAAGGTCAATGCTGAGTATTCCCCTCAACCATTTCTTCACACTATTTTTTGAGACAGGTTCTTTACTTAAGCCCAGAGCTAACCAATACTAAACCAACTGGCCATAACGTCCAGGAATTTGCTGTCTCTGCCTACTCCAAGCCTCCACCAGCAATAGGATTTTAAGCTTTTCACATGGGTGCTGGGGATCTGAACTTAAGTCTCCATGCTTGTGCAGCAGACACTTTACCAACTGAGCCATCTCTCCAGTCCCTACCAATCAACTTCCCATAGTTTTTGAAGGGAATTTATTTAAAACAGCAATAAGGGAGTTCTCCCAAACTGGACTTTGTGTTTTTGTACAATACATTCTTCAGAAACAAACAAATCTAGAAAATTTCCAATAGTTTAAATATTAAGAAACATCTATTTAAATAACTGTATAAAAGCTTAAAAACAGTGGCATGTGCTCAAATACAAAAGCAAGTCTTTAAAAAGACTTGCATCATTAATAATTAAAATGAATCAACAATGCTTGTTTCTTCATTAGATAATACTTTGACAGGATAATTTTCTTCATAATTTGCAAGTGTGGTGTTTAGAATGAAAATGGCCCCACGTAGGATCATACATTTGAACCTGGAGTAGAACTGTTTGGGAAGGATTAAGAGGTGTGGCCTTGTTGAGGGAGGTGTGTCACTGGGAGTTGACAGTCATTCTGTCTGTCTCGCTGTCTGTCTCTGAGTTTCTCTGTGTGTCTGTCTCTCTGGTTCTTTCTGTGTGTCTGCCTCTTTTTATCTCTATATCTCTCTGTCTCTCTCCCTCCCTTCCTCTCCCTGGCTGCCTGTGGATCAGCTCTGAGACCCATCCCTGCCTGCCTGAATGCTGCTATCATGATGATAATGGGCTTACCTCTGAAACTATAAGCAAGTTCCCAGTTAAATATTTTCTTTTATGAGACTTGCTTTGGTCAGGGTATCTCCTCACAACAATATAACAGTGACCAAGAAAGCAAATAAATACGTTTAAGGTGCAGGCAAAACATTTTTAGTAATAAGAACACACTAAAGTCTTGGAAAGCCTCATGTGTTCTGTCAGTGTTAGTCTCGGAGCACTTGATGAAGCCCTACATCCAGGGCAACACGCAAATGCATAGTAGAGAAGTCTCCACCCAGTACCTACTGCGTCAGAGTGTCTCAGAGCAGGGCACAGGCACGTGGAGAATAACAGACCCTATGTGTCATCCTCTGATACAGTTTGAAATGCATTGCTCTAAAACAAATCTAATCCAAATGCGTAACTTTAAAAGTTGCCTGACACTGAGTGAGTCCTGTCCTGTCCGTGACTCCTTGTAGAGCTGGATACACACAATATTCATTCTCTGTTCTCTCCCGTTTCTGCTCTCCTCTTCACTTGAAATTTCTCTCAGCCTTACTGAGTCTATGTAATCAAAATCCCCACAACTTTCAATGTTTGCTTCAGAAATTGTCTATTCTAATACTTGCAAATATCAGAATAAGAAAAATAAAAACGACCTGGCAGTTTTCCTCCCCTCCTCATAGTGTGTGTGTATGCATGGATATGTATCTATATATATGCATATATATGGATGGATGTATTTTTTTACTCCCAAGAACATCTCATTTGTTCATTTCCTCTTAGCATTTTACTCCTGCTATATTGATGCATGCAAGACAGTCATTCAGATACTCTCCAAATTCCATCAACAATCTGTAGGCTCCTTGAGAAAGAGCACCTCTCTTAATTAAGCCTTTCTTTACTCCCTGGATATGCATGGGGCTGAATGACTTTAGTGGCTACAGCATTTGTGTTATTTACACTTTCTGTCACCATGACAAAGGAGAAGAGCTGTATTTTGGCTGATGTTTTCAGAGGCTTCATTCCACGGTTAATAAACTCCATTTTTTCTGGGTCATTAGTGGGACACAGAACTACTGTGTAGAAGGTGAGGAGAAGCGAATTTGGGTCATGTTATGGAGACCAGGAAGCAAAGAGACAGAAAGGAGTAAGGAGCGAGACACAAACCTCAAGAATATGCCCTATTTTCTCTAGCAGGATTCCATTTTCTAAAATTTCTAAAACAGTATTCCTAGGTAGGGATCAAGACTTCAGCAAATGAGCCTTTTGTGATGATACTCCTATCCGACAAGAGCCTGAAATAAACTCCCACAGTTGAGCTCTGCCCACTCTTCCTCCTCTCGCTACTCAGACATTCTCATTGTGGGGAAACTCCGCACCCATGGACTTCCTAGATGGCTAATAACTCTGCGAGCCCTTCCCCCACACGCCATTCCGGGTTCTTTAAACTTTTCTGCTTACTAGGAGCTCAAGACAAGAAAGCAAATGACTTTTTAACAGTGCATTTGAAGGCTTACTGCTTCCAGACACAAGGCAGAGTTCTTCAGATTATTGTCTCATCCAGTCTTAGCGAAGCTCTCTCTCTGGGCAATTATTACTCTCATTTTACCAGATGAGGACGCCGAAGTGCAGAGAGTGCTGAGAGGGGGTGTGTCACAGCTGGAGTCCAGTCCGGCTGGCTACAGAGCCATAGTCAATCTTCACATCATCCTGCTAACAACAGAAGGTACCAGTACTTAAAGGCCATCCGTCTATTAGCTCCAAGGCGCTAGCTCTCATGTGCACATGAAAAATCATACGCATTCGAACTGATCATGATACCAATTTTAAAGCTGACCTTTTCGTGTATGTTCAATTTAAATCTAGATCAAAGAAATCTAAACTGTGCTTCATTTGTGCTATAATCTTATATTCCAAAGCTTAATGCTTAGAAGAAAGCTTTATTTCATTTAAGACTACTAGCTCAGATATAAACGCAGAGTTAATACTGCTTCTTCTCCTAAGTAATCAGTACAAAGAGATCTGTTCTCCCGGAGTAAAATGTCATGGAACTTGTAGTAGTGAGCAATCACTAGCTCTTCTTTACAAGAAAAAAAGCCTTTGAAATATGTACCATAACCTCTGAAAAATACAATTATCCTCCCCCAAGAAATGAGGCATTTTTTTCTGACAAAAATGATGGGCAATTGATCTATAGTTCTTTTCTTTCTCAAAAAATTATTGTATATTGTGTAATGATCATTATAATTAAAAATTAAGATGGCTTGCAATAATTCCACCATTATTTGATTCAAAATCTTTATAAAATATTGGCATTTTCCAACATTTATTTTTCCTGTCTATGTTCCATTTAAGGCCAAATTTTCAAACCCAGCTGCCAAATTACACATATAATTACTGCATTTGCGCACAAAAATGTGATAATTGCTTACACAATTTCAGAGGCCAGCTTGAGGCTCCTTTCCAAATTTGTTTTACATGTACAGTGCGGTGTATGTAGTTTTATATAAAAATGGGGGAAGTAAAATTCATGGTTCATCTGGGTAATCTGTGAAAATGGGTATAAAATAAAGCCTTTTGGTAAATTCCTGGGCCTGTCTTCACATTTTCCCCCAACAGACCTTTATCTGATTCTTACAGAACAGCTCAAACTTCGGCTGATACTACATTAATGACAGTGGAGGGTAAGGCAGCCCAGCCTGATGCCTACAGGAGTCCAGCTGCCCATTCTTCCTTCGAGTTGTCTTGTCATGGGATATTCTTTTGCTGACATCAATAAGATAGATGTTCAATATGACCAACAATTAGACAGTCAGTCAATATGGCATCAGCCTTGAGAGGGAAGAGTGTGTGAGCATTGCTGGTTGGGAGATTATCTTTTTAGGTACGCCTAACAGTTAATAATACTGACTGGCAAACGTTTAATATGGGTATACCCATGATGGATATCCATAATGAAAGATTGAGTTCAAAACAATGAGGAAAAGAAACAGGATCCATTAAACCATAAATATTAATGATATGATCTAAGACATTTTTGTTTCTATACAAGTGGGGCAGTAAATTGGTTCGTTCCTATGTAAACCAAAGCCTAGGATCAAAAAACAATCTACTTCCCCAGATCAAGGCCTATGGATCTCATTCTGCGACTATGGTCAGATACCTTACTGGAACCGAGTGGTGCAGACAGAAAAGGCAGATCTCTTGTTAAAGAAATCCTCACAAATCCCCCTTCCCAGCAGTGCCTCAGAAAACCGTAACTAGCATGTCCTCACCACTGGTGTATGTAAGCAATAGAAGTGCATCATAAGCCAGGTTCTTGGTGACAGTACTGAACTAGCCAATCAAGAGTCACTAGCTGGGCCTCTGGACCTCCAACTACTTGAGCCAACAGGTTTCCTTCTGTTGCTTAAGCCAGTCTGGGTTTTGTCTTCGGTAATTAATGTATCCTCTCTCTACGTTAATTAACAGAAGAAGGTAAAGCCTTCTGTTTGTGCACTGAGCAAAGCTTCGATTTCCATGAAGCTGCCCAAGAAAGAGAACCCATCCTGTTCCTGCCACAGTGCCTCCTGTGCTATGAAATCCTGCAATAACTGACCAGTGAAGGTCTCAGGGAATGAGGACTCACAGGACACAAAGGGAGTTTGTCTGAACTTGATTACAAACACTTGTACTTACTAGTTATGTAAGATAACCATAGAACAGGATATTGAAGGGTAAAGGGGGTAATTGTAATAGTGCCCCTAGGACAATAGCCACACCCTAGAACAGTGCCAGGAAAATAGATACATGTTAGTCTATAGCTGGGATGCTTTGGACATAATCTGAATACCAGCTCACATATCTACTGCTGAAGAAACTGTCAGCTGGATTCAGCTGCTGCTATAAGGAAAAACTGGTTCTGCCAGGGGCGAGGGGCAGAGGGAGTGATTCTGGCTATTAACAGTTCATATAAATATAGTTGCTAAGCCTGCCCCTTTCTGACAAAAGAGAAGTAGTGGATGGGGGGAGCAGAGGGGAAGAGGGAGGGGAAATTGCAGTTGGGATGTGAAATAAATTAATTAATTAAATTAATAATCATAATAAAAGATATCAAGTCAGTTCTTCATACCCAAGCTATGGGAATGCTTACTCCAATGTGTCTTGCAAAATGAATAATTTTATCCCAGTCATGCTGTGTGTATGTGTGTGGGCGTGTGAGTGTGAGTGTGTGTGTGTGTGTGTGTGTGTGTGTGTGTGTGTGTGTGTGTGTGTGTGTGTGTGTGTGTGTGTGTGTGTGTGTGTGTGTGTGTGATCAATCTGAATCTGGAGTTACAGACAGTTGTAAGCTTCCTACTGTAGGTACCAGGAACTGAACTAGGGTCCTCTGCAAAGGCAGAAAGTGCTTGTAAGCACTGAGCTATGTCTCCAGCCCCATCTCAGTCACTCTAATGCAGGAATTACTAGCATTCTCATTTTACAGGAACCAGGAGCTTGGAAAACTGCACAGACACAGGCCATATAATGTGCCTAAGATCCATAGTCCATGAAGAAACAAGTAAAATCTGAACTCCAAAGCCTGGAAGTTATACTTCCAGTTGTACTTCTCAGTTTCAAGCATTGGAACTGAGAGGTGCAAAGATCTGGAGGGAACAAAGACACAGCAAAGTACACATTTTAACCAAGGAAGAAATCGTTGAGACTTGTGTCCTTCGTTGAGAGGAAATGGTTACATAGGGAAGAGGAGAAGACAATGAGATTAAAGAAAAGGTGCCTGTCTCCTGAAGAGCTCAGTTGTCATTAAGATAGCACTCACTTTAACTCGTACAGCGAACTACGCATCCACCTTAATGTTGGTGGCCAGGGAATACAAACATTTATTTTTTTCTTTTTTCTTTATTTATTTATTAAAGATTTCTTTCTCTTCCCCACCACCACCTCCCATTCCCCTCCCCCTCCCTCAATCAAGTCCCCCTCCCTCGGCAGCCCAAAGTACAATCAGGGTTCCCTGCCCTGTGGGAAGTCCAAGGACCACCCACCTCCATCCAGGTCTAGTAAGGTGAGCATCCAACCTGCCTAGGCTCCCA
>NW_004949138.1:636112-649870 GCF_000317375.1 Microtus ochrogaster | reverse complement strand
CTTGTTTTTTACTGCTGAGTAATACTCTAATATGTATATATTCCATACTTTCTTCATCCATTCTTCCATTGAAGGGCATCTCGGTTGTTTCCAGGTTCTGGCTATTACAAACAATGCTGCAATGAATACAAACATTCATAATGTTTCAGCGAACAGCTGGAACCCAGTGCTATAAGTGTGTTTGTACCAAACAAACCCATAACAGAATCTCACTCCCACTTTTCTTCGTTACCCAAAATTTTATTTTCTTTACTCTTTGATTATGTTGTTGCCTCTACAGATTTCCATAGAGTCTTCTTTAATGGTAAGGCATATATAAAAAATGATCAACTAACAAGAAAAGACATACTTTTTTCTAACATCTTTCTCAGATTCATTTTTATTATAAGAAAACAAAATGGAAAAGTAAGCTGCTCCAATATCTCTATCCCATCCATCGGACCCTGCAAGCTACAACTCCCATTCTGTTCCCAAGCCCTCCTATCCCCCTGCAACCTCAGTGGAACCCTGAAACACAGCCTGCTACTACCCAGAGAGGACCAAAAAATGAGTGACCACCCATGCAGTGGGACACCTCACTCTCTAGGCCCTCCATACTGGGGCAAAACCCCAGCCCCTTCCCCACTTGCCTTAGCTTCTCTAGTCAGCCAACAGGCAAGTTTCCAGCAGGTATAATGCTCCAAAAACCCCATCCCATCCATCAGACCCTGCAAGCTACAAGTTCCACTCTGCCCCCAAATCCTCCTATCCACCCCCTCCCCCCCGCAACCTCAGAGCTGCAACCACAAGCTGCAACTACACAGAAAGAACCAAGAGAAAGGGCCAAGTGAGGAACTCTGAAGCACAAACTGTGACTGCACAGAGTTGGCCAAGAGAGCAGACCAAGAGAGAGGGCCAAGAGAGCCCTTAGGGGCTCTCTGAGACACAGACAGTGACAGTACAGAGCAGACCAAGAAAGTTCCCAAAAACACAAACAGTCACTGCAAGGACTGGACCAAGAGGCAAAGACACTGTAGCATGAACTGAAGAAAGAGATGGGTAGGCAGCAATGCAAAAATTCATCCAACAACCTAAAAAGCAATATGGTATAACCAGAATACAATGGTCATACAACAGGAAAACTTGATCATCCTGACCTAGAAGAACTAGAAAAAAAAATGATTTTAAATGTAACTTTATGAGGATGATGAGACTTTTAAAGAGGAAATGAAAAAGTCCCTCAAAGAAATAGAGGAAAAAACAAACAAAAAATTGGAAGAAACCAATAAATCTCTCAGAGAAACCCAAGAAAAAACAATCAAACTGGTGAAGCAAACCATTCAAGACTTGAAGACTGAAATAGAAGCAATAAAGAAATCACAAACTGAAGGAATTCTTTACGTGGAAAATCTAGGTAAATGAACAGGAACTACAGGGACAAGTATAACCAACAGAATACAAGAGATGGAAGAGAGAGTCTCAGGGGTTTAAGATACTATAGAGGTGATGTAGAAGGGTCTTTTTTTTGTGATGATTTCATTGGTTAATAAAGAGACTCCCTTGGCCCATTTGACAGGCCAGCCCTTGGGTGGGTGGAGTAGACAAACAGAATGCTGGGAGGAAGTGAGGTAATCACCATGCCTCTCCTCTCTGGGTCAGACGTGATGAAGCTCCAGCCCAAGATGGATGTACAACTAGAATCCTTTCCGGTAAGCTACCACTTCGTGGTGCTACATAGATTATTAGAAATGGGTTAGTCAAGATGCAAGAGTTAGCCAAGAAGAGGCTGGAGCTAATGGATGAGGCAGTGTTTAAATGAATACAATTTGTGTGTAGTTATTTCAGGGCAAAAGCTAGCTGGTGGTGTGGGAGCTGGGTGGCAGGAATGTAGCACGCAGCTCCTTCTTTGTTTAATCAGTCAAAGAAAGCATTAAATCCAACAAATTCTTAACACAAAATATCCAGGAAACCTGGGACATCATGAAAAGACCAAAGAATAATAGAGATAGAGGAAGAAGAAAAACTCCAGTTCAAAAACACGGAAAACATATTCAACAATATCATTGAAGAAAACCTTCCCAACCTAAGGAAGGATATCTTTATGAAGGTACAAGACTCTTACAGAGTACCAAATAGACTGGACCAAAAAAAAAAAAGCCCCTCACTATATAATAATCAAAATACAAAACACACAGAGAAAAGAAAGCATATTAAGAACTGCAAAGGGATAATGCCAAGTAGCATATAAAGATAGACCTATCAGAATTACACCCAACTTCTCAGTGGAAACCATGAAAGCCAGAGGGTCCTAGGCAGATGTTCTGCAGACAATAAGAGACCACAGATACAAGCCCAGACTACTATATCCAGAAAAGCTTTTAATCACCATAGAGGAGAAAACAAAACATTCCATGACAAAACCAGATTTAAACAATACCTATCCACAAATCCAGCCCTACAGAAAGTACTAAAAGGAAAACACTAACCCAAGGAAGCTAACTA
The DNA here is from genome assembly GCF_000317375.1 of Microtus ochrogaster. Taxonomy (NCBI): domain Eukaryota; kingdom Metazoa; phylum Chordata; class Mammalia; order Rodentia; family Cricetidae; genus Microtus; species Microtus ochrogaster. The sequence goes on along the minus strand of NW_004949138.1, from coordinate 647,389 downwards.
CACCCACAAAAAACACAGGTAACAGATAACCTCACACCAGCAAATCCCAAAACACTTAAACAAAACACAAAAACACTACCACCAAAAAATAACATGAATTAACTATCATTGGTCATTAATATCATTTAATACCAATGGACTCAATTCACCTATAAAAAGACACAGACTAAGAGAATGGATATGAAAGCATTCTGTATACAAGAAACACACCTCAACCTCAGACAGACATTACCTCAGAATAAAGGGTTGGAAAAAGATTTTCCAATCAAACGGGCCTAAGAAGCAAGCTGGTAAAGCTATCCTGATATCTAACAAAATAGACTTCGAACTACAATCAATCAGAAGAGATGGAGAAGAACACTTTATACTCATAACAGGAACAATCCATCAAAATGAAGTCTCAATCCTGAGGATCTATACCCCAAATACAAGAGCACCCACATATGTAAAAGAAACATTACTAAAGCTTAAATTGCACATAAAACCGCACACACTAATGCTAGGAGACTTCAACACCCCACTCTCCCAATGGATAGGTCAACCAGACTTAACAGAGAAATAAGAGAACTAACAGATGTCATGACTCAAATAAACTTAACAGACATCTACAGTACATTCCAGCCAAACACAAAAGAATATGCCTTCTTTTCGGTACCTCATGGAACCTTCTCTAAAATTGATCACATACTTGGTAACAGAGCAAACCTTCACAGATATAAAAAAAATTGGAGTAATCCCCTGTATCTTATCTGATCACCATAGTTTAAAGTTAGAATTCAACAACAACATTAATTGCAGAAAGCCTACACACTCATGTAAATTAAACAGTGACCTATTGAGCCACTTCTGGGTCAAGGAAGAAATAAAGAAAGAAATTAAATGCTTCCTAGAATTCAACAAAAACAAAGGCACAATGTACCCAAAGCTATGGGACACTATGAAAGCAGTGCTAAGAGGAAAGTTCATAGCACTAAGAGCCTACATAAAGAAAGTGGAGAAAGCTCACACTTGTGACTTAACAGCACACCTGAAAGTTCTAGAACAAAAAGAAGCAGACTCATCCATAATACTGGATAGGTATTACATATCAAAATTAAATAAAGACCAGGTGAACAATTTAAATAGACCTGTAACCTGCAAGGAAATAAGAGCAGTCATCAAAAGCCTCCAGAACAAAAAGAGTCCAGGGCTGGATGGTTTCAGTGCAGAATTCTACCAGAACATCAAAGAAGAGATAATACCTATACTCCTCAATATAATACTCCACATAATAGAAACAGAAAAGGCATTGCCAACTCTTTTTCAAGGTTACAGTTACCCTGATGCTGAAACCACACAAAGACTCAACTAAGGAAGATAATTAAAGACCAATCTCACTCATGAACATGGATGCAAAAATAATAAAATACTGGCAAACTGAATCCAAGAATACATAAAAAAAAATCATTCACCATAATCATGTTGACCCAGAGATGCAGGGATGGTTCATCATATGAAAATCTATCAATGTAGTCCATATAAATTAAACTGAAAGAAAAAATATAATACTGAAAAAGCATTCAGCAAAATCCAACACCTCTTCATGATAAAGATCTTGGAAAGATAAGGGATGCAAGAAACATATCTAAAAACAATAAAAGCAATATACACCAAGCCTAAGGTCGCCATCAAATTAAATGGAGAGAAACTAAAAGTGATTCCACTAAAATTAGGAACAAGAACAGAATGTGCACTGTCTCCGTATCTATTCAACATAGTTGTTGACGTTCTGGCTAGAGCAATAATACAACAGTAGATTAAGTGGATTCAAATCGAAAAGAAAGAAGTCAAACTTTCACTATTTGCAGATGATATGATAGTATACATAAGTGACCCAAAAAACTTTGCTAGGGAACACATACAACAGTTTCAGTAATGTGACAGAATACAAGAACAACTAAAAAAATCAGTATCCATCCTATATACAAATGATAAAGGGGCTGAGAAAAAAAATCAGAGAAACATCACCCTTCACAATAGCCACAAAAAACATAAAATACCTTGGGGTAACACTAACCAAAGAAGTGAAAGACCTGTTTGACAAAAACTTTAGGACTTGAAGAAAGAAATTAAAGAAAATACCAGAAAAATGGAAAGAGCTCCCATGCTCTTGAATGGGTAGAATTAACATAGTAAAAAAGGCAATCTCACCAAAAGCAATATATAGATTCAATGCAATCCTCATCAAAATCCCAACACAATTCTTCACAGACCTTGAAAGAACAATAATCAGTTTCATATGGAAAAATAAAAAAACAGAATAGCCAAAAAAATCCTGTACATTAAAGGAGCTCCTGGAGGCATCACCACCCCTAACATCAAGCTCTATTACAGAGCTACAGTAAAGCTGTTTTAGCTTGGTATCGGCATAAAAAAAGGTTGACCAATGGATTTGAATCAAAGACCTAGATATTAATCCACACACCTATGAACACCAATTTTTTGAGAAAAAAAAGCTGAAATTATACAATGGATAAAAGAAAGCATCATCGACATATGGTGCTGGCATAACTGAATGTCAACATGTAGAAAAATGAAAATAGATACATATCTATTCCTATGCACAAAACTCAAGTCCAAGTGGATTAAAGACCACAATATAAATCCAACCACACTGAACCTGATAGAAGAAAAAGTGGGAAGTAGTCTTCAATTCATGAGCACAGGAGACAATTTCCTAAATATAACCTTAGTAGCACAGACACTGAAAGCAACAATAAATGGGACCTCCTGAAACTGAGAAGCTTCTGTAAAGCAAGGGACTGTCGTAAGACAAAAGGAAACCTACTGAACTGGAAAAGATCCTCACCATCCCCACATCAGACAAAGGACTGATCATATATATATATATATATATATATATATATATATATATATATATTCCCTTTTGTCTCCCAACAAATATGACGTGACTCTGACGTAAAAACAAGACTTAGAACTGCACATTTCAATGATTAAGTCATAACCCCGAATTTCTGCTCTTATCAAAGTTCACTGACTTTTCAAATTTTAAATTTTTATTGATATATATGCGAACAATTATGTGTTACTTTAGAGCATCACATGTTGTACAGTATTAACCCTGCTTTTATATATTAAAAAGCAGTATTAACACTGCATATATATATAAAATCATTCCTAAATAATTAAGACTAGAATACATAAAATATCAATTATTTAATATATTATTTAGGAAGTTTATCACTTGTGATCTTAATTTTAACATAAAATTACTTAAATGTTTATTACTAAATATTTAAATATTATGCCTGATAACTACATTAAAAATAATTTAACTTAAGTGCTAATAAGCATTGCCTTTGTATCAGTTTGTCATATAATACATATATTAAATAAACAAAATCATCATAGTAACTATTAAGAACTTATGCAAATACAACTGTTTTAAAATCATAATTTTATCTCATGAGTTTCTTTCAAAATGAATGGCTAAAGAAAATGTTCCTCAGCCATTATGGGGTTAGCAAGAAACCTGGCTCTAGAGAAATACCCAGGAATCCACAAGGATGAACCCAGCTATGACCCTGAGCAATAGAGGAGAGGGTGCCTGAACTGGCCTTCCCCTGTAGTCAAATTGATGAATATTTTAAATGACACCATAAAAACTTCATCCAGCAACTGATGGAAACAGAGGCAGAGAACCTCAGCAGAGCACTGGGCTAAGCTCCCACAGTTCAGTTGAAGAATGGGAGGAGTGAGACACGAGCAAAGGGGTCAAGACCATGATGGGGCACTTACTGAAACAGTTTACCTGAGCTAAAGGGAGCTCACCAACTCTGGTCAGACAGGGAAGGAACCAGCATAGGTCCAAACTAGTTCCTCTGATGTGGGTGAGACTTGCATGGCTGGGGCAGACTGAGGGGACACTGGCAGTGGAGCTAGGATTTATTCCTACTGCTGGTACTGGCTTTTGGGAACCTATTCTCAGCCTAGATACAGGAGGGCCTAGGACCTTCTCCAAAGCACTGTGCCTCACCCTCTCTGAGGAGTGGATGAGGGTAAGGTGGGGAGGTAGGTGAAGGGATTGGGAGGAGGGGACAGAGTGGGAACTGGGAGTGGTATGTAAAATGAAAAGAGATAGTTTTTTTCTTTTTTAAACAAAATAAAATAAATTTTAAAAAAGAAAACTGAATGGAGAATAATTTAATAAAAGAGGGCATTCCCATCCTCTGCTGCAGATTCCTCACACATCCAGTTTGTTAGCACCTGCTGTTGGTAAGACTGCAGGAAAGACAAACTAGAAACAAGCTTAGGACAGGCTAATAAAAGCTAATAAATGTTTGCGGAGGGAAGCGTAGTTGGTTGCTTTTACTCTTTGGCTCATTTTACTCCTTGGGGGGGGGTGCCAACACAAATAAATGTACACAGAGGCTTATTCTTTCTTATGAATTCCTGGTCTTAGCTTGGCTTATTTCTAGCCAACTTTTCTTAACTTAAATTACCCTATCTTTCTTTTGCCTCTGGGGTTTACCCTTTTCTATTTCTGTATATCTTTTTTTGCCTTCGTACTCTGTTGCTGGCTGTGTAGCTTGGTGGCTGGCTCCTGTGTCCTGTTCTCCTCCTTGCTCCAGATTTCTCCTATTTATTCTCTCTGCCTACCAGCCCTGCCTAGCCTTTCTTCTGCCGTGCTATTTTCTGTTCAGCTTTTTATTAGATCAATCAGGTGTTTTAGACAGGCAAAGTAACACAGCTTCACAGAATTAGACAAATGTAATATAAAAAAATATAACACATCTTTGTATCATTAAACAAGTGTTCCACAACATAAACAAATATAACATGTCTTAAATAATATTCTACAACAGGGTAGTTCAGTAACAGTTATCAAAGTTTCAGAGTCACTGGCCCTGTTAGATCATCAAGCATCTATACTGGAGACATTCTGTCCCTGCAAAGAATAGCACACGTGCAAGGTTCCTCACGTCAACCCTGTGCTAGTCTTTCTATAGCTATGTAAAACACTGTGACCAAGGCAACTTACAGAAAGGAGTGTTTATTTTGGACTTACAATTCCAGAAGGGTAAGAGCCCATCATGGTGGGGCAGTGAGGCTGCAAGCAGCCAGCATGTTGGTTAGAGTAGCACATGAATTTTGAAACCTCTAAGTATGCCCCCAGTGGCAAACTTCCCCCAGCAAGGCTACCCTTCAAAGCCTCTCCAAACAGCTACCAGCTGAGATCAAGTATTCTAATGCCAACAGCTACTGAGGGAAAGGTTCATTGAAAACAACAAAAGCCCCATTTCTACTAACATGATAGTGGAAAACAAATTAATATCGATCAGTAACGCAATGTTTATTTCAGTTATCAAACTCTGTTCAGATCTTTGACTATTCATAGCCTATGCTGACTTGTGATTAAATTTGTCCCAGCAGAGTCAGGGGCATCAGATTCGGTCTTACTCAGAAGGTCACGCTGTCAGTGTACTTTTCTGCTGTCTGTAAGGTCATGGACAGTAGGGACAGCGAACAGACGTCTTCACTGTTCTCACTCTGCTCACTCAGTTCACCAGTCCACTGTTCATCAAATCTTCACAGAATCTACTCTATGCCAAACTCTCAGCAAGGCATTTTTGAGGACAGAGATCCATTATGAATACATTTACGGACTATGAAAATTTCTGTGTGTAAGTGATGACTCAGAACACCTTTGTTCCATGTACAACTATTAAGACTAAGATTCAAATGCATGACAGGCAAAAGCACAGATTTCATCTAAAAGCCATTCCTTTCATGGATTTGATGATGTAAGGTGAATGGAATTCTAGGTGAACAATCTGATATTATGTAATTTATCAAATTTGTTCTCAGTTTCAATTACTAAGTGACCTAACACTATTATTAAAACATTTGCAAGCTATGACAGTAGTGGTTGTCAAAAGCTAAGACCTTCATACTCTACAGGCTCATGAGCACTGATATAAATCAACTGGTACTGTGTAGGAGGTGATTAGATGCAATTCCCCAGTCAACCGCTCTCTGGGGAATGTCTGGTGGTGCTAAACGAGAAGTTGTCACTGTACTTTGAAATAGAAATGATTTGTAATCACCTTCCTCCAATCATAAAAGGTTCATCCTGCACTGAAGAATGTTATTTTATTGAAGAGTACAGTTTCTACAGACATTCCGCCATGAATATGACCATGATTTCTTTGTTCATGTACCTGGTCCCTAGGTTAACTTTATAACTTAGTTATTGTGAATAGTGGCATTTTGGCACTGTTTTAGTTGACTTTACACCTAGCTCTCAAGAATTAATCCAGTGAACATTTATTAATTTCCTCAATGTACCAGGCCCTGTGTTTTGTACAGGAGTGAACAAAGCAAATGGTGTCAAATAGTCTGAATCTTTCCCTGTTAAGTGCTTCTACCATTCTATGATATGTCTCTATCAGGTATATGTGTACAAACACACCTACTATTCTATGATATGTCTATGTCAGGTATATGTGTACACACACACACACACACACACACACATCAACAACAACCCAGTTTGTTTATTAACACATTAGCAGTTATTGATGTCTTTTATGTTAGGGGAAAATCATATAAAGGTTTCTTGGACTGTGCATATTGGTCCAGGGTCAGCTGTTAACATTCTACATTACTCCTAAGATGTCTAAACATGTTACATAGCACAATAAAAGACAAAAATGATGGGGGTGAGCAGCAGAGGCTCACAAGCAAGGACACAGGGGATGCCAGTCTGGTATCACCCAGTTCTCCCACTGCTCTGTTATTGTTAGACCAACATAATAACAGTGTGCATTCCTAAATATATATAAATACAACCTGCTCTGCCCATGTAAGTGCTTGTATTTATGCTTTCGGGGGCTGACCACTGGCACTGGATACGCCACTGGCTGCTCTTCCCTGAGGAAGACTGTGCCTACTCTCTGCATCCCGTAATTGCCCATATGTCCATCAGTGGACCAAAGAAGAAAGAAAATGTGACATGTGTACATAGTGAAATATTACTCAGCCATTTAATAAAAAGAGAAGAAAAAAATTGAAGGTATACAGATGGAGTTAGAAAAAAAAAAAGTCATCCTGAGTGAGGAACCCAGAGCTAGAAAGACTTATGTGGCATATGTTCACTTATATGTAGATGTTAACTGCTAAGTCTTCGATGAGCCATCTACAATTGTGTAACCATAGAGGTTAGGTATAGAGGAAAGGAACAGGGGAGAGAGATGGATCTCCATGGGAAGGGAAGGGGGCAGGAAGGAAGAAGGAAGAGCAAAAGAAACAGAGTGAGGGACAACTGAAGCTGTCAGTTTGTGGAGAGCAACCGATAGCCTTGACTGTCGCCTGTACTGTATGACCGTGGAGCCCCTTTGGCCAACAACCAGACTAGATGTAACCCATGTGAAACTAAGGCCATTTGAGGGCTTGTATGGAAGCCTAAGGCAGTAGATGCTTCCTAATATGTATATATATTTGAAAGTACACCTAATTGAAACCTAGATAAAATTACAAATAATGAGAGTGAGAGAAGCCCAAGGGGACAGCTCTCATTATCAAATAAAGCATCTAGCACCAGGAATGGGTTACATCTAATCTAGTTGTTGGCCAAAGGGGCTTTATGGCCAAACAATAGAGGCTATTGCCAAAGTTATCAGTTGCTATCCACAAACTGACAGTAAGGCCCTATTGATGAAGACAATGCCTATACAACTCACTGAACATAGAGAAGTCAAGCTAGTACCTTCACTGCTATGGAATAGTGTTCCCCATACTGGAAGATAACTCTGTATGCTACTAAAGGAGAAAGGTAACCACCAAGCTAGCTACAAACCTGTTGTGGGATGCCCTTCTATATACTGTGAATATGTGTTGCATTTATTGGTTGAAGAATAAAGTTGCTTTAGCCTATGACAAGGCAGACTATAGCTAGGTGGTGAAGCCAAACTGAATACAGGAAGAAAGAAGGCAGAGTCAAGAGAGACACCATCTAGACACCAACTAGAGAAGCAAGTTGTGAGGTAACAAGCCATGAGTCTCGTGGTAAAATATAAAATAATAAAAATTGGTTAGTGTAAAAGTAAAAACATGAGATATACTCATTCATATTTGGTTTCTAGCCATAAATAAAGGACATTGAGCCTATAATTAGTGATCCTAGAGAAGCTAAATAAGAAGGTGAACCCAAAGAAAAACATATAGTCATCCTCCTTCATTAGGCAATGAAAGGAGACAGAGACAGAGACAGAGTCCCACATTGGAGCACCAGACTACAACCCCAAGGTCCAAATCAGGAGCAGAAGGAGAGAGAGCACAAGCAAGGAACTCAGGACCGCAAGGGGTGCACCCACACACTGAGACAATGGGGATGTTCTATCGGGAACTCATCAAGGCCAGCTGGCCTGGGTCTGAAAAAGCCTGGGATAAAACTGGACTTGCTGAACATAGTGGACAATGAGGGCTATTGAGAACTCAAGAACAATGACACTGGGTTTTGATCCTACTGCACGTACTGGCTTTGTGGGAGCCTAGGCAGGTTGGATGCTCACCTAACTAGACCTGGAAGGAGGTGGGAGGTCCTTGGACTCCCCACAGGGCAGGGAACCCTGATTGCTCTTAGGGCTGATGAGGGAGGGGGACTTGATTAGGGAGGGGGAGAGAAATGGAAGGCGATGGCGGGGAGGAGGCAGAAATCTTTAATAAATAAATAAGTAAATTTTTTAAAAAAGTAAAACTACTTAGGGGTGATACTGAGCCATCAGCCAAACTTCTACAATTAATATAAGTCTCTGAGTGTTTATTCAGGAACTGGTGCCCAGCTTGGGCTCTTGAATTCCCATAGCACCTGAGAAAGCTTTTTTAAAAGTTCTAAATGCACAAAAACATAGCCCCACTGGGCTTCGTAGTCTCACAGTTTCGTGCCAACAGCAGTGCAGAGGCAATTCTCCCAACAGCTGCCTGCAAGATGGAGCAGGCCACCAGACTCCATGAGAGGCCAATCAACCACGTGCTGTGTGGTGGACTTCGCCTTTACTCATACAGACAAAAGAGAAGTTTTTGGGCCAGCTACATACTACCTGATGGCAGCACTGGGGGGTGAGGGCAAGTGTGACATTCATTGCTACCTCCACCATGTTGAAAAGTCAAGCAGGGTGGAATCAACAGCCGAAGTGGTCCCTCTAGTCTTAGTCATGCCTGCTTACACAGATATACAATAAAGACAGATTCGAACCAAAATAATCCTCTAAACAGCTCACACTATGTTTAATAAATGTTCATAGGCTTAAGAAAGAAAGATAATGGGTATAGGCAGTTATAAAAATAGTTTAAAATAATAAAGTCTTAAAGAGACAGTAAAATAACATAAAATAATAAGTCACATAAAGATGGAAAATACACTCAGAGTCTGGATTATGTTTACTATTGTGTTTGCTTTGAATTTTTTTCACTATTACTGAGCTAACTACAGAGAGACATTTCATTGTGGGGACTGCTAAGCTAAACCAACATGAAGGTACTCTGACTTCAAAATTTGGTTCTAGGGATATGTTGATCTGGAAAAGAGATCCTGCTTTTGTTTCCACAGAAGATGAAAAGCTGTGGTTCCCTTCCAGGCTAATATGGCAAGACCCCTGTAGTCTCCAATAGGAGTGATGACCAGGTGATCCACATCCAAACAGCTTTCAAGGGCAGAATGTAGCTAGGCAGTAAAGCCAAACTAAATACAGGGAGAAAGAAGGTAAAGTTGAGGGAGAAGCCAGCAGCCACTGGAGAAGCAGGATGTGAAAGAACAAGTCACAAGCCTCATGGTAAAATATAAAATAATAGAAATAGGTTAATTTAAAGTAAGAGTTAATTAGTGATAAGCCTGATCCATCAGCAAAACTTTTATAATTAATATAAGCCTTGAGTGTTTATTTGGATGGGTAGGAGAAAAACATCCATTTACACAAACCCTTTTATCTATAATGGAAACTTTCCTGCAAAATGCAATAGTGTCACAAAGTTTTTTAGAGTAATCAACCATTCTCTGGTTGGATTTAAGGCCACTCCAAAAGCTGAAACCTATGCCCAATATTGTTGGGTGGCCAAGAACCTGAGCCCAAACAGGGCAGGGGCCTAGAAGAAAATCAAATACTACTGTTCTTCTAAAGGAATGTACCAATAAAATAACTCCTAAGGACATTTTTCTATACTGTAGATCAGTGCCCTGCTTGGCCATCATCAGAGAATCTTCCTCCTGCAATTATATTAGAACAAATTCAGAGGCCCATAGCTGGACAATGCAGAGAGTGGGAGATCTTGGAACACTCAGCTCTAAATGGGATGTCTCCATCAGATCCCTTTCCTCGAGGCTCAGAAAACCCTCAGAAGAAGAGGTAGAGAGTTTATAAGAGCCAGAGGGCAAGGAGGATACCAAGGAAACATCCTTTTAATACAGCAGGATGCACTGACAAAGACTATGGAAGCATGCACAGATCCTGCCCAGTTCTGCACCAGAGGATTTCCAGTTCTGAGAAAAATAGACAATATGCCCCAACTCTAACCAAGAAGCTATCTGTACTTGATACCCACTAGCAAATGAAAAATTAATTCTCTCCAAGGGAATCCCACTGTGGGCTTCAAACCACTCTCAAGAATGTCCATCATGTCCATCAGTAGACAACCAACACAACATTCAGTGGCAACTTTGGAAATCCTTCGTCTCATAGTGTTTTCTCAAGTTATTACTTTATTTTACTTTTCTCAGTGGTCCCTTGCATATTTATTATAGCAGTTTTATGTTTCTGTTGGATTCCTGTGTATGTAAACATCTTTCTCTATCTATATAATGGGGCTTTGTGTGTCTGTGTGTGCGCGCACGCACATGTGTGCATGTATTTGTGTATGTGAGGGAAGGAAAACCAGAGTCGGAATATATTTTATGAAAAAAAATCTGTTTTCAATAAAATAAAAATAGAAAAAAAGACTGAAAGAAAGAAACAAAAACAAAACAAACAAGAACAACATGACACAGGACAAATGGACTCGCTGCCGAGTACTACAAAACCTTTACATAATAGGCCAGAGAGGTGGCTAAGTGGGTGAAAGGGCTTGCTGCCAAGCCTGAGAGCCGAGTTTGTCCCTGTGATTCACATAGTAAAACGAGATAAATGACTCTCCAAAGTTGTCCTTTGACTTCTTCACACTCATCTCCACCATGTAAAATTCTCTCTCTCTCTCTCTCTCTCTCTCTCTCTCTCTCTCTCTCTC
>NW_004949138.1:622598-635874 GCF_000317375.1 Microtus ochrogaster | reverse complement strand
TTCTTTGATGTATATAAAACAAAACCCCTCAATTCTTGCAAACTGAATTCAACAATACATTTAAAAGATCATATGCCATAATCAAATTGGCTTCATTCTAGGTGCAAGGATAACTTGATGTCAACTATCAGCAAATGTTATATAGTACATAAATCTACTGTAGGAACAGAAATACCATAACCCTTCCCATAAGTTGCAATAAAAAAGGGGGGGCTCTTAACAATCTCACCATCCCATCATGGTAAACACTCTACAGACACAAGAAAAAGAAGGAGCATGCCTATACACAATAAAGGATGCATACAGCAGAAGTATAGCCAGCACCATACAAAAAGCATTTTCTCCAAAATAAGGAAGGAGATAAGGGTACCTGCCCTTTCTTCACTCATGCAACACAGTGCTTCATGTCTTAGCCAGAGGAACAATTAGAAAAAAAAAAATAAAAAGCTACAAATAGGAAAGGAAGAAATTGAATTATACTTATTTGCAAATGGTATGATGCCATGGTCAAAGACCCTGAAGGCTCCACCAGAAAACTTTTACATCTGATTAAAAAAAAAAAAAGAAAGAAAAATGTCCAGCAAAGTATACAAATCAGCAAATAAAATCAACATACAAAAATTTAGTAGCTTTTCTACCTGCCAAGGATAAACATGCCAAGAAGGAAGTGGATAGGAAACTGGGGAAGTGGCTGAGTGAGTAAGACATTGCTTGTACCAGGCTGGGGCCCTGAATTTGGATCCTTAGCTCCCATATAAAGGTTGGGTATGGTTGCTATGACCCCAGTGCATGAGGCAGGACTAGCTGACGACAGCCTCGCTGAATCAGTGGGCTAGAGTTTCAGTGAGAGACCCTATCTTAAAAACAAGGTGGACAGTGATTGAAAAAGACACCCAAAGCTCAACCTCTGGCCTCTACATGTGCCCACCTGGATAAGCACATCCAGCCACATACATATAGCACATTCATGTACACATACACATACAACTAGGGGAATCCAACTCATAATAGCAAAACCAGAACAATATAGGATTCTAAGCAAGGAATGAAATTCTCTACAATGAATACTTTTGAATGCTGCATAAGGACATTGAAGAAGACACTGTAAGATGGAAAGAACTTACATGCTCCTAGATGAGCAAATTAATACTGTGAAATGGATGTACTGCTAAAAACAATTGCAGATTCAATGTAATCCTTATCCGAATCCAATGGCATTCTTCAAAAAAGGAATAAAGGGAAATAGTGAACTAAAAAGGGTTAAAGTGGGGTGGGTAGGAGAGTAGGGTATAGGAGGTAATACAGAAAGGGAAAACTCAACATTAAAGACCTTTCAAAAGGCCATGAAAAGCTTTCTACTTTAGAATTCTCTTAAAGTACATATAGACACACATACAAAAAAAGTTTAAATGGATTTACTCCACAATGAAGCAACAGTGACCTTACTAAATACCACAAGCTGGCAAATAAAAAGTACAGTTCCCAAAATGAGCTACTTTTTTTGGAGTTGTTGACCAATGAGGTACCATAGACCTAAACTAGCTACTGCCGATGCCCTTGCTTACCTACCAACTTGCCAGTAAGATCCTATTGCTGAAATGCCACAAGGTGAGTTAACAGGACACAGAAAAATCAGGCCAGCACTCTCCCTAAAGCTTCATTTCTACTGGCTAGCTCTCATGGCTCTGGGTAGTGTTTTCCACACATAACAGGGCAGCTGAACACATGACTTCATAGCAGTTGACCCAAGCACAAGGCCTGTGTAAGGTCAGATAAGTCACAATGGAAACCGAGGTAGAACTTCCCCAGACAGTTAAACATACAGCGACTGTGTGTTCTGGCTATGGCACTCCAAAGTCAGTGCACAGAGATGAGCTCCCGTGTTCACTGTCATACTACGGGACTGGATGAGTGGATCAATGCATCAAAAACAGTTCATTCCATCATAAAGAATGAAATATTGTCATCTGAAGGAAAACTGATGGAACTAGAGATAATCATAGTGAGTTAACGAAACCAAACTCAGAAAGACAACTATGCTTCCTGTCATATGCATAACCTTCAGCAAAATAAAGAGAGATGATGGTGATGACCATAATGCTTTCCTTGCTGTGATAAATCCAAACAACAGATTCAGAATCTTAGTTCTCTTTTGCTGCATAGTAAGTTAACAGCGGACTTGTATTATCTCATTAAGCCTCTTCAGTTTAGAAATCCAAGAGTGGCTTAGGTGGGTGCTCCTACCAGGACCCATCAAGACTGAAGCCACAGTATTGGGGCTGAAATGATCTGAAGACATCTCTGGGTTTGGAGCATTCACTTTCAAGGTGGCTCATTCACAGGCCACTGAGCTGGGCGGCTGATAAGGGGAAGCCTCTGTTTCTCGCCACAAACATGTCCTTATGACATGACATGTTTGGGCCCTAGAGAAGCAGCTCATGAAGTCTGTCCCATAACCAAGCAAAAAGAATCAGGCTTTAATTTTTTGAAATAATGTTTTCAAAGAATTCACAAACATATTTGTCCTAATACTTCTGATACCCAAAACAAAAGACTCTTAGGTCGTTTTTGGAAATCTATAATATTTTTAAACTTTTTTGTTATTTTTAAAAGGTTTTACATACCAACCATGGTTACCCTTCCCTCACCTTCTCCTGCTCCCTGCCCCCAACCTTTCCCCCACCCAACCCCCATCCACTCCTCAGAAAGGGTAAGGCTTGCCATGGGGAGTCAACAAGGTGTGGCACATCAAGGTGAGGCAGCACCAATTCTCTCCCCTCTGTATCAAGGCTGAGCAAGGTATCCCCCCAAAGGGAACCGGCTCCAAAATGCCAGTTCACGCACTAGGGACATATTCTGGCCCCATTGCCAGTGGCCTAAAAAATGCCCAAGCTCCAGAACCACCACCCACTAGAGGACCTAGTTTGGTCTCATGCAGGCTCCCCAGCTGTCAGTCCAGAGTCAGTGAGCTCCTTCTAGATCGGGTCAGCTCTCTGTGGGTTTCCCCACCATGGAATTGACCCTTTGCTCATATAATCCCTCTTCCCTCTCTTCAGCTGGACTCCAGGAGCTTGGCCCAGTGCTTAGTTGTGGATCTCTGCATCTCCTTCCATCAGTTACTGGTTGAAGGTTCTATGATGATTAGGATGGTCATCAATTTGATTGAGGAAGGATAGTTCAGGCACCCTCTCCACTATTACTTGGGGGTCATTATCTGGGGGTCATTCTTGTGGATTCCTGGGAATTTCCCTAGCACCAGGTTTCTCCCTAACCTCATAATGGCTCCCTCTACTAAGGTATCTCTTTCCTTGCTCTTCCTCCCTGTTCCTCCCCAAAAATCAACCATTCTGTTCCTTCATGTTTTCCTCCCTCCCCCATTCACTCTTACCTCCCCCTCCTCCCACCACTCTCTATTTACTGAGGAGATCTTATCTATTTCCCCTTCCCAGGGGCATCCATGCATGTGTCTCTTAGGGTGCTCCTTGTTACCAAGCTTCTCAGAGGTTGTGGATTGAAACCTGGTTATTCTTTTCTTTATGTCTCATATTCATTTATGAATGAGTACATACTATGTTTGTCTTTCTGAGCCTGAGTTACCTCAGTCAGGATGTTTTCTTCTAGGTCTGTCCATTTGCCTACAAATTTCAAGATGTCATTGTTCTTTACCACTGAGTAATATACCATTGTGTAAATGTACCACATTTCTTAATCCATTCTTTGATTTAGAGGTATCTAGGTTGTTTCTAGGTTCTGGCTATTATGAACAATGCTGCTACGAATATAATTGAGCAAATTTCCTTGTGGTATGCTTGAGCATTCTTTGGGTATATGCCCAAGAGTGGTATTGCTGGATTTTGAGTTATGTTGACTCCCAATTTTCTGAGAAACCAACATACTGATTTCTAAAGTGGCTGTACAAGTTTGCTTTCCCACCAGCAATAAAGGAGTGTTCTCTTACTCCCCATCCTCTCCAACATAAGCTGTCATCAGTGTTTTTGATCTTAGCCATTCTGACATGTATAAGATTGGTATCTCAGGGTTATTTTGATTTGCATTTCCCTGATGACTAAGGATATTGAGCAATTCTTTAAGAGTGATTTCAGTCATTTGAGATTCTTCTGTTGAGAATTCTCTGTTTAGATGTGTACTCCATTTTTAATTGGATTATTTGGAATTTTGATTCCTAGTTTCTTGAGTTCTTCATATATTTTGGAGATCAGTCCTTTGTCAGATGAGGTTGGTGAAGATCTTTTCCCATTCTGTAGGCTGCTGTTTTGCCTTATTTACCATGCCCTTTGCCTTCTCCATTTCAGTTAAGTCCCATTTTTTGTTACTCTCATTGTCTGTGCTACTGGGTTTATGTTTAGGAAATGGTCTCCTGTGCCAATATGTTCAAGGCTACTTCCCACTTTCTCTTCTATGAGGTTCAGTGTACCTGGATTTATGTAGAGGTCTTTGATCCACTTGGAATTGAGTTTTATGCATGGCAATAGATATGAATCTATTTGCATTCTTCTACATGTTATGCCAGGAACATTTGTTGAGGATTCTTTTTTTCCATTTTGTATAATTTTGACTTCTTTGTAAAAAATCAAGTGTTTGTAGGTGTGTGTATTAATGTCAGTGTCTTTGACTCAATTCCATTTATCCATGTGTCTGTTTTTATCCCAATACCAAGCTGTTTTTATTACTGTATCTCTAAATATAGCTTGAAGTCAGAAATGGTGATGTTTCTGGAGGTTCCTTTATTATACAGTATTGTTTTAGGTATACTGGGTTTTTTGTTTTTCCATATGAAGTTGAGTATTGTTTTTTCAAGGTCTGTGAAGAATTGTGTTGGGATTTTGATGGGAATTGCATTGAATCTATAGATTGCTTTTGGTAAGATCACCATGTTTATTATGTTGATCCTACCTACCCAAGAGCTTGGGAGATCTTTCCAATTTCTGATATCTTCTTTCATTTCTTTCTTCAAAGTCTTAAAGTTCTTGTCATACAGGTCTTCCACTTGTTTGGCTAATGTCACCCCAAGATATTTTATGTTATTTGTAGCTATTATAAAGGATGATATTTCCCTTATTTTTTCAGCCCATTTATCATTTGTTATAGGAAGGCAACTGATTTTTTTTTAGTTAATCTTGTATCCCACTACACTGTTGAAGGTATTTATCAGCTGCAGAGTTCCTTAGTAGAATTTTGGGGTCAGTTATGTATACTATCATATGCAAATAGCAAAAGTTTTACTTTTTTTCTGATTTGTATCCTCTTGATTTCCTTCTGCTGTCTCCTTTCTCTAGCTAGAACTTCAAGAACTATATTGAATAGATATGGAGAGAGTAGACAGCCTTGTCTTGTTCCTGTTTTTTGTGGAATCACTTTGAGTTTCTCTCTATTTAATTTGATATTGGCTGTCAGATTGCTGTATATTACCTTTATTATGTTTAGGTTTGTTCTTTGTATCTCTGATCTCAAAGACCTTTATCATGAAGGGCTGTTTGCTTTCTCAAAGGCTTTTTAAGAATATAATGAGATCATCATGTGGTTGTTTCCTTTCAGTTTGTTTATATAGTGGATTACATGGACAGATTTTCATATATTGAACCATCCCTGCATCTCTGAGATGAAGATGACTTGATCATGGTGTATGATTTTTTTTGATGTGTTCTTGTATTCTGTTTTCCAGTATTTTATTCTCTATGTTCATGAGGAGACTGGTCTGTAATTCTCTTTCTTTGTTGCATTTTTGTGTGCTTTGGATATTAGGGTGACTGTAGCCTCATAGAAAAAGTTTGGACATGTTTCCCTTGTTTCTATTGTGTGGAACAATTTGGGGAGACTTGGTATTAGAACTTCTTTTAAATTTGGTAGATTTCTGTGCTGAAACCATCTGGCCTTAGGGTTTTTTTCTCCCTGGTTGGAAGACTTTTAGTGACTGCTTCTATTTCGTTAGGGGTGATCGGCCTATCTTGTCTTGATTTAATTTTGATAAGTCATATCTATCCAGAAAATTGTCCATTTCTTTTAGGCTTTCTAATTTTGTAGAGTACACATTTTTGAAGTATGATCTAATCATTCCCTCAGAGATCAATTATTTCCTCAGTGTCTGTTGTTATTTCTGATTTTGTTAACTTGGATAATCTCTCTCTCTGCCATTTTGTTAGTTTGGATACGGATTTTTCTAACTTACTGATTCAAAGAACCAACCAACTCTTTGTTTCACTGATTTTTTAAATTGTTCTCCTTGTTTCCATTTTATTGATTTAGTTCTCAGCTTATTTCCTGCTATCTACTCCTCCTGGGCAAGTTTGCTTCTTTTTGTTCTAAGGCTTCCAGGTTTGCTGTTAAGTCACTACTGTGAGAGTTCTCCATATTCTTTATGAAGGCACTTAGTGCTATGACCTTTCCTCTTAGCACTGCTTTTATTGTGTCCTATAATTTTGGGTATGTAGTGCCTTCATTTTCATTGAATCATAGGAAATCTTTTTTTTTTCTTTTTCTTTTTTCTTTTTGTTTTTTTTGTTTTTTTTCTTTTTTTTCTTTTTTTCTTTTTTTCTTTTTTCTTCTTTTTTTTCTTTTCTTTTTTTTTCTTTTTTTTTTCATAGGAAATCTTTAATTTCTTTATTTCTTCCTTGATCCAGTTGAGCATTGTTCAGTTTCCATGAGATTGTAGGCTTTCTGTATTCTGTGTTGTTGAAATCTAACTTTAAGCCATGATGATCTGACAAGATACAGGGATTGATTTCAATTTGTTTGTTTGTATCTGTTGAAGAATTGTTTTGTGACTATATGTGATCAGTCTTAGAGAAGGTTCCATGAGGTGCTGAGAAGAAGGTATATTCTTTTGTGTTCGGGTAAAATGTTCAATAGATGTCTACTATGTTCATTTGGGTCATAATTTATATCTCTCACTTCCCTTATTTCTCTGTTAAGCTACTTCTGGCAGACCCACCCATTGGTGAGAGTGGGGTGCTGGAGTCTCCCACTATTAGTGTGGGGATTTGATGTGTGCTTTAAGCTTTAATATGATTCTTTTACAAATGTGGATGTCTTGTGTTGGGGGCATAAATGTTCAGAACTGAGACTTATCTTAATGGGCTTTTCCTGTAATGAATATGAAATGTAGTCCTCCATCTCTTTTGATTAATTTTAGTTTCAGATCTCTTTTGCAGGATATTAGGATAGCTACACCAGCTTGTTTCTTAGGTCCATTTGATTAGAAAATCTTTTCCCAACCCTTTCCCCTGAGGTAATATCTGTCTTTGAAGCTGAGGTCTGTTTCTTATATGCAACAGAAGAATGGGTCCTGTTTTCATATCCATTCTGTTAGCCTATGTCTTTTTATAGGTGAGTTGAGTCTATTGATATTAAGGGATATTAATGACCAGTGATTGTTAATACCTCCTATTTTCTGGTTTTGTTGGTGGTTGTGGTAGTGTGTTTATGCTTGCCTTCTTTGGGATTTTCTGGTGTGAGATTATTATCTATGATTTTGTAGGTGTAGCTAACTTCCTTTGGTTGGAGTTTTCCTTCTAGTACTTTATATAGGATTGGATTTGTGTTTAGGTATTGTTTAAATCTCATTTTGTCATAGAATATCTTGTTTTCTCTGTATATGGTGACGTAAGGTTTTGCTGTGTATTATAGTCTGGGTTGCTATTCGTGGTCTTTTAGTGTGTGCAAAACATCTGTCCAAGACCTTCTGAGTTCCAGAGTCTCCATTGAGAAGTTGGGCATAAGTCTGATAGGTCTGCCTTTATATGTTACCTGGCCATTTTTGTTTGCAATATTTCATTTGCAAAAAATAATCTGAATATTCTTTTTTTATTCTGTATGTTTTGATTATTATGTGGAGAGGGAACTTTTTTGGTACAGTCTATTTGGTGTTCTGTAAGCTTCTTGTACTTTCATAGGCATGTCCTTCTTTAGATTGGGAAATTTTTCTCTTTGATTTTGTTGAATATATTTTCTCTGCATTTGAGCTGGAGTTCGATTTCTTCTCCTACCCCTATTATTCTTAGATTTGGTCTTTTCATGGTGTCCCAGATTTCCTGGATGTTTCATGTTAAGAATTTTTTGGTTTTGGCAATTTATTTGACAAGTGAATCTTTTTCCTCTATAGTACCTTCAATGCCTGAGATTCTCTCTTTCATCTCTTGTATTCTGTTGATTGTGCTTGCATCTGTGGTTTCCTGTTTATTGACCCACTTTTTCCATCTCCAGAATTTCCTTGACTTTTGTTTTCTTTATTGCCTCTATTTCAATTTTCAAGTATTGAATTGTTTCCTTCTCCTGTTTGACTATTTTTTCTTGACTTTTTAAAATAGGTTTATTGATTTCTTCCAAATTATGTTTTTCTCTTTTTATTTTACTATCTTTATTCTAATTAGATTCATAAATACTTGCTAACTGAATTTTTTTCAATTTTTTTCTTTAAATAATGGGTGTGTTTTCAACTAGCCAGATGGTCCTTCTAAAGCCTGACTCCTTTAAATGCCTTGCAGGGAGTCTTTATTGTTCTTTTCTACCTAGACCTCTGAACAGCCCTTGGACAATGTCTGCAGGGTATCTCCCACTCTTATCCTGTATTTTTTTTCAACCGGCCACACAGAGGAAGTAGCTGTAAAAAAATGGGAGCCAAGGTGGCCTGAGCAAGATCAGAGAGATGGTGGTATACACCTAAGTCTATCCAGACTGGAACCGAGGCCTTATGGTAAAGGGGAAGTGACAGCTACAATCTGGGTGCATTCTATATTGTCAGCCACTCATCAAAATGAGCAACAATCTATGGTTGTAAATTCTAAGCAACTCCTTGTACTTTCCTCAAAGTTAAGAAACTTTTTAAGAATCATGTACCATGCAACTTCCCCGAGCTAAGATTTTGGTAGTTGAAGGGAGAAAGAATCACAGACAACATAAATATTCATGTGCATTTCTCATTTTTGATAACCTCTTTGGGGAGAATCCCCATGTTATGAGTTCCACCTACCTAACAGTGCCAGAATTCAAATTACAAGCATGTATGCAACTTAGTTAGACATGGCAAATGTCCCACTATCGTCCAAGCTTCAGCACATACTCAAACCTTCAATTTCAACTTAGAAGCAAACACAAGGAAAGAGGGTTGAGAACTAGCAGCTATTTTTGTCAGAACAGTAGTATGAGAATCGTCTAGTTTTCAGAGGTAGGTGTGGTTTCTGATTGTCTATAAGACTGAGTATCTGGCTTAGAAGTGCCCCTGAAGAACTGAAGCCATGATAAGCACATCATGCCCTCTCCTGTTTAATGCAGTGATATTACTAAAAGCAGTGGTGAACCAACCAGTTTTGGTTGCTACATAATACTGCCTTAGCTACAATCTTGATTCTCCAGCTCTGAGCACAGTCCCTACAAAACTCAATCACCTTTAACAAGCCAGTCTGCAACCCCTCACCTTTGAGGATCCCAGCAGAACACCAGGTAACAGCCCTCCATGGACTTTGCTCTGAAGCATCATCTGATTTAATCCCTATCATCCTTCTGAAGGCTCATACCCAGGAGTAAAGGAAGCTTTACTTCTTTCAGGTTGGGCCAGTGCTGTCCACACCAACAGTTTCTGGGGCCATAAGACATCCTTTATAGTAATTGACACTTTCTGATAAGCCCCCCAAAAGGTTACAAAGTCTGTGACTCTGGAAGATTCTAACTATGCTTTCTTGTCCCAAGCTGGAAGACAAGCCTGGGCTCAAGCCCAGAGCTCAGACACCTCTGTGCCTGCTGACTGGTGAGAGGACTATAAATGCAGAATTGTAATAAGCTCTACAGTTATGCAAAATACCTAATAATTGGCCTAGCTTAGGCACATCCCATTAGCGCACACTTTATTTACTTATCAGTTTATGGTCTTATCACTTCTAGATTATGAACTCAGAAAATATAAGAGTCATGCTTGTTTCATTTACCTCTAACACTTGATGTCATGGCTGACATATTTATACCCCTAATCAAGATTGTTGAAAATGTGAACAAAGGAATAAATGATTCTTGCACTTTGGATTATTATTAACAATGTAAAAATGTCTTCTTGGGGCTAGAGACATGGCTCAGAGGTTAAGAGCACTAGTTGTTCTTCCAGAGATCCTGAGTTCAATTCCCAGCAACCACAAGGTGGCTCACAACCATCTGTAATGAGGTTTGGTGCCCTCTTCTGGCCTGCAGGAGTACATGCAGGCAGAACACTGTATACATGATAAATAAATACATCATTTTTTAAGTCTTCTCGTTATAGTTATCTTTGATTCTTCACAGTCTCTCTATGAGGCCAGGATGATCCCTAATATGTAAAGCAAACAGAGGTTCAACAAGGCTCCAAAGTCAGCTGAGGATCTCCAAATACACCATCAAAGCCTGACTCTTTGACTCTCGGTCTTTCCACTACCATCAACTGAACCAAGCACTTCTATGTGGGCATGGGCTTACAAAGACAGTGAACCTCCTGGCATGAGATTCTGTACGAAGAGAGGAGGGTGGAGACTAAAACACATACCTGGGCATCTACATATTTGTCACAGAAACCACTAAGGCCTAAGAGCAATGGGTTTCATGTCTAACAGCCAAGGACGTCCAAAGAGAATTTATCAGTCAGGATGTGTTTTGTCTGCAAACAGAAATGTAATAAAATTAAATAGGCAGCAGAAATTAGTGTTGACAGCTCACATGGCCCATACAGAAGGATAAATAAAATCAAGGATGAGGAACACAGTGGAAGAACTGAGCCTCCAGGAGAGACAACAGCAGACTTAAGGAACACCTGGAATTGCCATCCTGTCATGTCCTTTCTGCTTTCCAAGGACTGACTTCATTGTCTGTCACTGTCCAAAAGTTTCTTCATTGTGGCAAGAACTATTAGCGATAACATGTTCTGCATCTAATAGCTAAACTGTATCAGTCTCTGATAATTTTAATGTCAACTTGATACAACCTAGAGTCATGTAGGAAGAAGAAAGCCCAATTAAGGAATATCAGCCTGTGGCCATGTCTGTGAGAGACTGTTTTGATTGATGAGGAATGCGGGATGGTCCAGCTCGCTATGGCAGGTGAGGACAAGTCAGAGAGGAAGCCAGCAGTCTTCCCTCTCCCAGCTTCTGCCGTGAACTCTTGTCCTGACTCCCCCAGCGATGGAATATTGTTGGAAATGTAAGCTGAAATCCTCTTTCTGCCCACATCACTTATGGCCATGGCACTGTATCACAGCAACAGGAAAAGAACTAGCAGAGGAACTCATGGGTTTGCTGCTGTGGTGGACCTGAGCACATTGTTTGGGAAGATTGTGGAAGGGTTTGCAACTTTGAGCTGGAAAAGTCATTAAATGCTCCGAGCTTAACAGGCTGTTTTGTGGGGTCATGGAAGATAAGAATGTTGGGGAAATTTTAGATAGTGGAGGCCTATCTTGTGAAGTTTATAAGTGAAGAAAAGACCATTTTGTGAGATTTTGAATTAACACTCTGTAAACATGAAATCATCCATGCATCAATGGGATAATGGATGTTAGTCACCTAGGGCTGAAAACTCAGTTGTTATTAATAAGAGGTAAGCATCTGAGGTGAACTCTTCTAGGAAGTATTTCCTGGGGATGTGGGATATCCCTCTTTATGCTGTGACTACCATTGATAAATAAATAAATTGCTTTGGGCCTATAGCAGAACTATAGGAGAACAGAGCTAGGCAGGGAAAACTAAGCTGACTGCTGGGAGAAAGAAGGCAGAGTCAGAGAGAAGCCATGCAGCCCTACCAGAGACAGATGCCAGAATTTTAGCCTAGTAAGCCACAGCCATGTGGCGATATATAGATTAATAGAAATGGGTTAAATTGATATGTAAGAGTTAGTCAATAAGAAGCTTGGGCTAATGGGCCAAGCAGTGATTTAATTAATACAGTTTCTGTGTGATTATTTCAGGACTAAGCAGCTGGAAACAAACTGGCAGCCTCCTTACTACGCACAGAAACTGTGGTCCAAGGGGTTCAAAGCTACTTGTAAAACTGGAAGCAGAATTTGACAAGTAGTAAGAGTCTCCCACATGGCACTGGTTTTGAATGTGTGAAGGGATCATGGAAAGCAACTGAGTCTTGGCACCAGGATTAGAGTACTTGTACAGAAACCCTGAGAGGCCACCAATGAATGTGAAGACTTAATTATACTATAGATTCCAGGATTGAAGAGGTCAGAGAAAAGCTGATATTTGATGCTGTGGAGGGTCAGACCCCGAAGACAGGCCATTGGTGAAGGTATAGTCTCAGTTGCAGTGGAGACCATGGGACATTGGAGATGGCAGTCCCATAGGAAGTCTGTCTGGAACAGCTCTACAGGTGTGGAGTGAGCCAACCTCAGTCTATGGGACAAGTTGTGTGCCTACAAATGGCAGAGCTGTAGAAGCTGGAGCTGCCCAAGACACTGTGCTCAATACTTATATTTTCATTGTTGAAAATTTTTAAGGGTTTTAAAATTTATTTTTATGTTACCATTCCCTTTTAGAATAAGGAAGTTTTAAAAAATTAGAATTTTGAAAGACTATGGGACTTTTAGAGTTGTATTATATTTTATATTATGATAGTAACATGAGACCTTGGGGAAAAATAAGAAAGGAAAGGTTATGTTTTAACAGTGACATACTTGCATGTCAAGTTGATAAGGGTGGATTGTACCAGTTTTTATTGTCAACTTTATACAACTTAGAGAAAGGAAACCTCATTTGGGGGATTTCCCAGATCAGATTGCCCTGTGTCCATATCAGTGGGAAATTATCTTGGCTGATGATAATATGAGAAAGGCCATCTCATTATGGGTAACACCATTCTTAGGCAGGTAAGTCTGGACAGCATAAGACAGTGGGCTGATTTTACCCTAGGTCTCTGACCTATCTAGTCTCTGGTTCTTGGTCACCCAAGCAGCGCTGGGTACAGGCTCCTTCTTGTGGGGTGGGCCTTAAGTCAAATGAGACACTGGTTGGCTACTCCCATAAGTTCTATGCCACCATTGCCCTAGCATATTTTGTAAGTAGGATAAATTGTAAGTCAAAGGTTTTGTGGTGAGATTGGAGTTCACATTTCTCTTTTGGTATCCTGCAGAGTGTTATAAGGAGAGGGCCTGCTTGTTCATCCCAGCTGCCCAGCTAGCTTACAACTGAAATAACCAATCAGAGACTATATTAATTTAAACACTGCTTGACCATTAGCTCTAACTTCTTATTGGCCAATTCTTACATATAAGTTTAACCCATCTCCATCAGTCTGTGTATCGCCA
>NW_004949138.1:620530-621668 GCF_000317375.1 Microtus ochrogaster | reverse complement strand
ACATCTAGAAAATCTAACTAACATGACTACAAACTTGACTATTAGATGATTATCTATTAACCTATATTTCTTATTATACATTACATTTTTAAATGAGCTAAACAATCACAATACCTTAATCAAGATCAGAAATACATATACATATAATAAAATTGACCTTAAATTTGTATCAATAAGGCAAGAACCATACTAATGCAAATTTCTATAGCATATCCCCTTTAAATAAAAACAAACATTTAAAGACAATATTTGGGAATATGGACATAGTTCTGTCCATACTGCTTCCAGCTGTATGGGGGCACTGTTAATCAGGTCTTTTATGGTGTATCCTGTGTGCTAGGTTCATCTCAGTCAGCAGTTGAGCGAAGTAAGTTTTTGAGGATATTCACAGCAACCTTTCAGGAGGCCTTGGTCCATTAAACTATATTTGCCTGGAAGCAATCCACAGGTTCTCATCTTCTGTGAAAACAAAAGAAGAACCTCTTTTCCCAAGCAACATGTCCTTAGACCCAAATTCTGAAATCATGATGCCTTTATAATATACATGCTGGTTTAGCTTAGCAGCCCATACAATGAAATGTCTCTTTGTACTTAGCTCCTTCACAGTCAAAAAATTCCAAGAAAACATAATAATATACAGAATCCAGACTCTCTGTGAATTTTCCATTTTTACATGGCTTATTTTTATTTACTCTTTTTAATCTATCAATATCTGTACTCTGTCTCTTTAAAGAGTTTACTCTTTTTTAAAGCATTAACTTTATTTTATGACTTTCTATAATCTTTATCTTTTCTCTCCCAAGCCTATGTACATTTATCCAATACTGTGACCTATTTATAGGTCTTTTATGTCTGAATCTGTCCTATTGTGAATCTGTAATTCTTTACTGTCCAGGAACACTTTTGCTTTGTGCTTTTAAAATGTTAAGTGATTAAGAATCTAAGCTGTGACATTCATAGGTCAAATACAGGTACTGTGGGCTTGTCCTGCCCAGTCTAGCATGGCAGACCTGCTTGCACCTCTGAGAGCCAAGCATACTGCTCCACTTCCAGGCACAAAGCTGGTCCATGTTGCCATCAAGCAAGCTGCAGCAATCTGCTCACAAACCCCATCCAAATGCTCTCTCTCCAAGAGACA
>NW_004949138.1:618723-620140 GCF_000317375.1 Microtus ochrogaster | reverse complement strand
ATATTTGTTTTCAAGCCTCTCAGGTTTTACATGGATTTAGTTGAGCACATTGGAGTGCCAATTGTTGTACAGTTTCTTGATTCATTAACCAATGAAAGCAACACACAAACAGAAGGAACTCCTACACCAGCAGAGTACCTTCCTGCACCAAAGAGACAAGAGCATAGGAGTGAAGATTTCATGTAGGCACCAGCTCACTGTTCTATAAAAATGTAGCAATAAAATTATTGCTAATATTGTTCTACTATACTCATAGATCAGTGCCTTATTCTGTCATCATCAGAAAGGCTTCCTCGGCAGCAGATGGGAACAGATGCAGACATTACACACAGAGAGAGTCTAAATGGAAGGTCTCCATCAAATCCCTCCCCTCAGTGCTCAGGGAATCCTGGGTAAGGAGTGAAAAGAATGTAAGAGCCAGAGCAGATGGAGGACACCAGCAGAATGAGGCACTCTAAATCAGCAAGGAACATATGACCTCACAGAGACTGAAGGAACAAGAGCAGGGTCTCCCCAGGTCTGCACCAGGTTCACAGCATGTATATTACCAATTTTAGCCTTGTGTTTCTATGAGACTCCTGAGCGTGAGAACTAATGGGTCTCTGACTCTCATGCCTACCCTTGGGACTCTTTTCCTCCTGTTGTGTTGCTGCATCCAATTTCAATATGATAGTCTTTGCTTCATCTTATTTTATTTTTATATCGCATTTATTTATATTTTATTATATTTTATTTTTTCATGCTTGATTGTTATCTCTTAGTGGTCAGCTTTTTCTAATGACAGACAGGAAGAGGAGAAGAGGAGGAGTGGGGAGGAATTGAGGAGTGGAGGGAGGGAAAACTATAGTCAGGATATATTATATGAGAAAAGAATCTGTTTTCAATAAAAAGAAAACATGAAAGGGAAGCTGAGAATGAGCTAGAGAGTGAGCCATTAAGTCCCTCCTCTGCAGTTGGTGTTCCGGTTCCTGCCCTCTTAATGACAGAGGTACAAGCTGAAATCAACCCTTTGTCCCTGAAATTCTTTTGGCCATGGTATTTCATCACAGCAACAAAGAAGCAGATTAGAAGCAGTTCCAAAGAACTTCTTGTTCTTTACATCATGGTGAGAAATGCCAGGGAAGGACCCAGAGAGCTTGACTGAATGTTCTTGCTTCAGTTTTTGCTATAGTTTCACAAAGGTGGAGTACCCCACTGCCCTCCCTCAGCTGCAATGAAAGAGAAGCAGGCCTTTAATCCCAGCACTTGGAAGGTAGATGCAGGTTGATCTCTGTGAGTTCAAGGCCATCCTGCTCTGCAGAGCGAGTTCCAGGACAGGCTCCAAAGCTACAGAGAAACCCTGTTTCAAAAAATGAGAGGGAGAGGGAGAGAGAGAGAGAGAGAGAGAGAGAGAGAGAGAGAGAGAGAGAGAGAGAGA
>NW_004949138.1:608548-618623 GCF_000317375.1 Microtus ochrogaster | reverse complement strand
AGAGAAAGAGAAGTGAAAGTATATTATTTCTAAGTCTAAGCCTTAAGAAAGTCCTAGGTTACTACTTGCCCTTTGGGCTCTCTGCTTTGAAAGAGTCATTCCCCAGATAAATCATCACTGCCCCCCTTAGCATAAATAATTTGTATTAAGAATCCATATGGAATAAATATGAATTAAGCAGAGCTATGTCAGCCAACTGTAGAGCAGACAGAAAGCAGAGCCACTCAGCTTCTCAGATCAACGAATAAGGATAACTTATTATTTTAAGCTACCAAGCTCTTATACAACTTATCTAACTATAAAAACCAAAACCAGATAGCCTGTGACTGGGCTGGGTTGGGGACAATCAGGAAAGAAAACTATTTGGGCACAAGCATTGTCTAAGACAAAAGGGAGGAACCGACTCTGGAAGGTCATGGCAGTACAGGGAGGGTGCTGCGTGCTGTCTTCAGGCCTTTAGTCTTTTTACACACAGTGGATTCTATCTTTCCCCACCTAACACTCCTCTGTTAGTGTTAAACACTAATTTAGTGAAGTGCTTTTCTGGGGTAATTGGGCTTCCAGAGACTGCGGGAGGAAGACCCCGTGGTTAAAACAAAGGGGCTCGTGAACCCGAGAGGCTGGAAGGGACAGGAACAAGGAGATGGTGGTGAGACATAGGATGACCCTGCATAGGCCCTTGGCCTGGGCCAATATGCATGATGGCAGCTGGTCTGTTCACCTTGAGGCCTCCTGTGGCCCAGGACAGAAGGGTTGTATACAGATGAATATTGGAGAACCCACCAATAATTTTACCAGGGAGCCCAGGGAGCAAAACTGGCTGTCTGAACCAGCACTTTCCCTTCTCCCTAATGAAAACCATGCCTTTGTTTGATTATCGGTGTGCATGTATGTACATGCACTTGTAAACACGTGAGCTCATGTGATGTGTGTGCGCACACTATCACAGCATCCATGTGAAGTCAAAAGAGAGAGCACACTCAGGCTGGGTTGGTAGCAATGCCTTTACCCACTGATCCACTGCACCCATGCGTTTCTCCTTTCCCTATAAGACACTTTTTCTGTCACTCCCCACATCACCGCAAGAGTGGAGTGAAAATGGTGAGGTGAATATGTGGAACATTTCATTCTATTGCTCAGTTACCACGGTAGCTTGTTCATTAGACCAGAACTTTCCTGTAACGCCCTACCCGTCATCTGTGTCCCCGTCCTCTATTTGAAATGCACCACATGTCCCGTCAAAATAACTTCTTGTAGCTGTGCAACAACTGTGGCTGGCCTGTGATCACCTTGTCAGAGTGCCTTTTACACCCAGAGCTGATTGCCAGATCCCAATCCCTGCTCCCCAGCCCTTCCTCCCACAGTTTATGCTCCATGTATCATCTCCTTTCTCACACATTTGTTGCTGGCAGTTGTTGAGCCAAACAGCAATTTGCAGTTATTTATGCAGCTTAAACCCTATTGTCAACAGCCTTATCCTCAATACACAACCATTTCAGTGCTGGGAGTTAAGCTTCTAGGAAGGGAGGGGGGATGGTGTTAGGGTTAACAAAAGGGAGGCTTCCTGGAGTCCTCAGCCAAAGCACACATTGTGACCAAGCTGCCTTTCCTTCTTGACTCTCTTTGGGACGGGTTCTCATTAGGAATTAAAAACAGATCACAGCTTGCTGTTTGTTTGCTATTGTTAGGTCAGACCCAGTACTTGGCATTTTAATGGGGAGGCTGGAGTTTCTTTATATTCCATCTTCCCTCCTGGGCTCTCAAAGACCTCCCAAAACTTAATCCTCCAGGCAGCTGGAGAGGAGGCCAGGTGTGCTTTGGGACACTGCTACACTCAGTTTCAAGCTCCTTTGGAAGGCACAGTTCAGAGCACACAGGTGACCCCTGGTAGAAGGAGGGAGATACAGACTCCACTTACTGAGGGTCCTTTGTGTTACATACAGAACAAGGATTTCCCAATGGGTAAAAGTGTATTTCAAAACCTCCTTCCATCTCTGGGCTGACACAGCCCCTCACCAAAGCACACAGCGTTGTGAGTGAAAATGGGTTGAATTTAATCACCCACTTGTGCCTTTATATAATTCTTAGCACAATTGTGTAGGCTGACTATGAATTTTTATACCCAACAAAGCAAACAATATTTTCCGATCAAGGTTAAAATCTTTGTCGATGGCACTGACAGTTTTTGCCATCCAACTGCTGACCACCCGAGAAGACTATCAAGACCTAACCATTGAAGTCTAAAGCCTTTGCACACATCAACTTTTTTATTGTACAAATATTTATTAAGTCCTTGAGCACAAATCATTGGGCCACTCTAGAAATTGAAGACCCTTGGAAAGACAACAAAAATGCAATAACATAGCTTCATTTTAAAATTTGTGTGACTTATCCCTACGATGTCTCAGGGTAACTCTTTACTGGATTTTCTTGAACCATACATTCCAAAAATATCAAATGGTGGAGAGTGGGGAGTCTTTGAGATGCCAAAATTTACTTAGGCAGTCAGGTGTGGGGCACAGACCTGGGAACCATTAGTGTCACTGTGGATGGAGGGTGGGAGTAGAGAGCTGTTTACAAGGTCAACTCAGCAAGCAGGGTCATGTGGTGGTCATGCCTGTACACCCAGCACTAGAGAGGAAAATAAGGATGGGAGGAGACAGTGCTCACACACAGTCTCACTCTGAGATTCCTGTAGGCAGGATCGCCATTTTAGTCAGAGGTAGAGGTAACCCCAACATCTGTCTCTGAGTTTTTATT
The DNA here is from genome assembly GCF_000317375.1 of Microtus ochrogaster. Taxonomy (NCBI): domain Eukaryota; kingdom Metazoa; phylum Chordata; class Mammalia; order Rodentia; family Cricetidae; genus Microtus; species Microtus ochrogaster. The sequence goes on along the minus strand of NW_004949138.1, from coordinate 615,863 downwards.
ATTTGTGCTATATTTGGGGCCCAATACTTGGGGTATAAATTCACACAAAAAAAGTCATTTGCCTAAGGCCTTTTGGCCACTGGCATAGACCAGAGCTCCAGTCCCAGCTGGCCAAGCTTTCTTTTATTTTTCCCCCAAGCCTCTAACACCCCTGTGCATTTTTTTAGATAACCAGCTCTTGCTGCTCCTGCCCCCTCTCTCCACCATGGGCTACAGGCTCTCCTGAACCCCCTTCTTAGGCTGCTACCAAACTAGGCAGGTGCCTTGAAATCCAATTAGGCTTTTACTGTTCTATGCAGCAGCAACAAGCCTCACATCTCCACCAACATCATTGGTAGATGTGAAAAGACAATTGGGAATTCTTAAATTAGCTAAAAGAGAGAGTTTTTCCCACATTAAAAATGGGAAAAAACCATTATAATGGAGGGATTTGGATCTTTGTATGATAATATACTAGAGAGTTTGAAAATAGATCAATTAAATGAGAGGTTATCTAATTTAGATGTGATTTATGTAATATCAATTGTAAACATCAGATTTATAACTTTCCTTTTATAACTAAAAAAGTTGGTTAACCTGAGTGCTAAGACACAGGACTTCGAAAAACCTAATAAAACAGATCACAGAGATATTCAAATTCAGACAGAAGAATTTAATGGAGAACTAATTTTAGCATTGAATTTCAAGAATAGAGAGGAACAGCCTAAGGCCTAAGGAATTGCCAAACGACAGAGGATCTGTCACAGCTGACTGGGCTCCTGTGCCAAGGTTAGATATTTAAGGAGATTCAAGGAAGCAATAGTCTCATATGGCACACATTCACTTTTGTGAAGGAAATGTTAAACTCATGGTTAGCTTGTAATCCCTAATGACTGGATAGAATTGGTTAAAGTTGTTTTATGCCTGGTCCACAATTACAATAGAGTACCTGGTTCAGAGAAGAGACTAAGATTATTGAACAACAGAGAAAAGCTAGAGGTAAGGAAGTCCCCCAAGATCAAATTCTTGGAGAAGAAGACAATGCTATTATAGAAAGGCAAGCTTCATGTGATGACCACACCCTGAATTTATGCCACACAGCAGCTCTGAATGTTTGGGGCAGAATTGGAGAAATAGGAAAGAAAATTGAGTCATTTACTATATAGGGCCCAAAGGAAGCCTTTATAGATTTCATCTATCTATCTATCTATCTATCTATCTATCTATCTATCTATCTATCTATCTATCTATTCATTGACTTCATCAGTAAATAGAATGATACCAAATTCATAAGCTAGACAAATAATAATTGAATCTCTAGCTTTTGAAAATGCTAATTCTTTATGCAAAAGGATAATTAGGCAATTAAAGGCAAGGTCAACACCATTGGAGGAATGGATTCAAGATATAGTTCATATTGAGTCTCACGAGCATGATGATATATGAATAGGAGAAGTAATTTACAGAGGTTTGTGGAAAATCAAAATGTCATAATCGTGGCAAACAAGACCACCTTACGAGGGATTATAGACAGAGTGTTCCTATAAACAATGTTTTTCTAAGCATAATCCATTCAAATTGCCCTCCTTTCTGGATTATGCAGAAAATGTGGCAAAGGCAGGCATTGAACTAATGAATGTAGGCCAATGAAGAATATTTCAAGGTAATCCCTTGCTGTCAGTAAACTTCATGGGAAGCCCTTTATAGGCCCTTATGCCAAATCCAGTTCAATCATTTCCTGTCTCTTAAAGGAAACTCCCCTTCCCAGTACAATTAAAGAACTTAATGCCTATTGTAAGAAGCCTTACTGCTGCTCTGGATGATAAAACAGCTATAGAAAAGAGAACAAAAAAAAAATAGGAGAAAACATAAAGTGAGTATTCTGGCAAACTTCTGTAGATGAACAAAGACTGTAATTCAAATTCAAATAAATGATGTTGTCATTGAAGTTCTGGTAGACACAGGTGTGGATGTAAAAATAATTTCATCAGAATCTTGGCATCCAAATTGGCCTCTTCAGAACATAAATGTTAAGTTTTTAGGGATTGGAGCTTTATCTCAGGTAAAGCAGAACACATGATGGGTTGAATGTATAGGGCCAAAAGAACAGAGAAGAATATTAAAACCATATGTGGCTGACATAGCAATGAATTTGTGGGGATGTGATTTGTTACAGCAATGGAATACTCATATTAACATTCCCCCAGTCTAAGAAACAAACCATAAAATAACAAATGTTTCTAGGAAACATATTACAACATATTATAAAGAACAGTCACCCACCATCCAGGTTATACAAGAACAGGTCAAAACAGCTGCTGATATTTCAAAGGCACCAACAGTCCTACCTTTTTATGGTTAACAGACAACTTGTATGGGTTAAGCAATGGTCTTTAGCAATAGAGAAACTGCAGGCTTTAGTACAGCTGGCACAGGAGTAACTTAGAGGCTCAGCATATTGAAAAATCAACCAGCCCTTGGAATTCTGTATTTATCACTAAAAAGAAAGATGGAAAATGGAGAGTGGTAACAGATCTAAGAGCTGTTAATAAGATGACTCGGTCAATGGGATTTCTAGTCTTTGCCTTCTCTATTGCCTAGACGATATCCTCTTATAGTTATTGATTTAAAAGATTGTTCTTCACTATACCTTTACAAGAAAAAGAGAAAAATTTGCCTTTGTGGGAGATTCCCCCACAGGGAATGTCAAATAGCCCCACCTGTGACAATATTTTGTAAGTCAGCCACTGGAAATGATAAGTAAGCAATTTCTTGACTTTATGTTTTACCATTACATGGATGACATTTTGCTATTTGACTCCAATGTAGACACTTTAGAAAGAATGTTTGAAGAAGTAAAGAAAAATTTGCCTTGTTATGGATTACAAATTGCTCCTGAAAAATACAAAGAAGAGATTCTATTAATCATTTAGGCTATAAAATAGGTTTTCAAAAAAATTAGACTTTAAATGGTATAGGTTAGGAAAGATCAATTGCAGGCTATTAATGACTTCCAAAGATTGCTAAGAGACATTTCCCATCTCTGGTGTATTATTGGGATAGGTCCTGATGACCTGATTAATTTAAACAAAACCTTAGCAAGTGACAAGTATTTAAATAATGCCAGGGAATGATCAGCTGAAGCTGAGAGATAATTGACTTTGATTGAAGAAAGAATTACAGAAGGCACTTATGGATCGTATGGATTCAAATCTTAACTGTGTTCTAGTTATATTACTCTTCAATAATCCCCCTACAGGAATTTTAATTCACAGGGAAGATATTATCTTAGAATAGGTATGTTTACCACATAAACTGGATAAAAAAAATTTAAAACTTTTCTGGGAAATGTCTCTGAGTTAATTCTAAAAAAAAAAATCGAGGGCTGGAGAGATGGCTCAGTGGTTAAGAGCATTGCGTGCTCTTCCAAAGGTCCTGAGTTCAATTCCCGGCAACCACATGGTGGCTCACAACCATCTGTAATGAGGTCTGGTGCCCCCTTCTGGTCTGCAGACATACACACAGACAGAATATTGTATACATAATAAATAAATAAATATTTTAAAAAAATCAAGACTGTCAATTAGCAGGAATAGACCCAGGAGATATTATAGTACCTTCTAATAATGATGGCATTGGCAAATTATGGGCAGAAAGTGAACTCTGGCAAAGAGCTTGTAGTAATTTTTTGGGAGATATTAACAACAAATATCCCAAAGCAAGAGAATTTAACTTATAAAGAGAACTAGCTAGATTCTTCCTCACATTGTGTGAGAAACACCAATAACCAATAAACACCCTTCATCCTCTACTGATACAAATAAATCTAGAAAGGCAAGTTACAAAAAAGAAAATTTAAGTAAAGTGAATCAAAGTCCTTATGATTCTGTCAAAAAGTCAGAATTATATGCTATTATCATGGTACAAAGGGATTTTAAAGAACCTCTCAATATAGTTAGCGATTCACGTCATGTAGAATGAGATGTTTTGCATATTTAAACCACTGAATTTATACCAAATGATACAGAATTGACATTAATATTTATTTGGTTACAAGATGCTATCAGGTACAAATCATTTCATATACATAACACACATCTGATCCCATACGTGTCTGACAGGTCCTCTAGCACAAGGTAATGCAGAAATTGATCAATTACTAATTGGAAATGTACTAAAGGTCTCAGAATTTCATTAAAAATATCATGTCAATAGTAAAAGTTCAAAAAATATTTTCCTACGACATGGCAACAAGCCAAGGGATTTATAAGAAAATGTCCACCAAACAACACTATCTGCAGGAAGTAATCCAAAGGGTGCTCAAAGGAATGAAATCTGACAAATCTCATTTTGTAGAATTTGGAAAAATATAATATGTGCACCACACCATTGATACCTATTTATGTTTTCAAAGGGTGACTACTTTGAGTTTGGAAAAGGCTGATTCAGTAATAACACTTTGCTAGAAATATGGCCATCACGGGTATGTTTGTACAAATAAAGACAGACAATGCTCCAGCATATGACTCTAAGACAATAAAACAGTTTTTTGCTTATTATAATATAAAGCATATTACAGGTATACCACACAATCCTTCAGGGTAAGCAGTAAGAGAAAGAACAAATCAAACTCTAAAGGGTATCTTAAATAAACAGACAGGGACAAAAAAATACCCCCAGAAATATATTTATAATGCTTTATTAACTTTGAATTTTCTAAATGCTAATGAGAAAGAAACAATAACTGTGGAGATACATTGGATAGAAGAAAAAAACTCCAGAATTAAATCAGCTGATATACTTTGAAGATGTACTGAGCCCAGAATGGAAAACAGGACATGTGTTACATTGGGGAAAGGGTTTGCTTTTGTTTCCACAGAAGAGGAAAAGCTATGGATACCATAAGAAGTGACAAAGATTAGATTTGAACAAGAGACACCTCTTAATTAGAAGAGATGATATTTCATCAAACAGCATGACAGTTTAATCTAAACTAACCTATAAAACTAATAAATAGTTTTCATTTGATCAGATATAACTTGCCAAAAGAGAATCTCCTCAAAATTAGGGTTTGGGAAGGGTTTTGTTTCTGTGTTTTCAGGAGATTAAAGGATTCAGCAAAGGAATCTGAAGACCACTGGATATCTGAAGAAAAAGGTCAAATAATCCAGAAAAAATGTCTCAAGAAAATTAGCCTAAGATTTAATTAGCCTATTGGCATATCACATTTCCAACAAGGTAAAATTTCATAAATCTTCCCAAATGTTTGTTTCTGTTGTTCTCTACAGATATATATGCAAATGGTCTTTTTATAATTCCAGTCCAGTTAATTTTGGAGTTGGAGTGTGGCTCTCTCCTTCTCTACACCTAAGCATGCTTATTAAAGTGAAATTCAAAATCTCTGTCTCATGTCAGAAGAGCCACCTGATATGGTATAGAAGAAAAATAAATATTTAAGGACTACTTTATTGCTACTAATCTCATTATCCTTTAGTTTTACATTGACCATGTAACAGCTTTTCTTAAAGTATAAGATTTATAAGATTAATATGTAAATACATATACATATATATTAAGCTTATATATATATATATACATATGTTAAACTTTTATGATGATATTAATGATCAGATAGAGTACCAACTAATTCTAGAAAAGATTTCATCTACTTTCCTGTACATGATTTCCAGTTTGAGTCTTTATCAGTTTTCTGCAGCAAACCATGAGCTTGCCTAACAGCAATCTTTGGAGTCTCCAAAAGCAGGATGGGGCCCCACAACAATGATTCCTCCAGGACTATGATAACACCACTAGACTCAAGAACACCACGTAATGATTGGCTTTGGACTACAAACTGCTCAGCACGATTTCAAGGTGGCTAACTGAGATGATCCAGCCTCACAGACTACTCTAGCCAGGACTTGAGACAAGCCCTGAACTTTCCCATTATGCAGAGACTGGACAACAAATGACACAGCTGCCTCTCCCAGAATTTGACAATTAACCCATATTTTTCTTTTTAGGATCCCCTAAAGAAACCATCACCAGGGGGCTGGAGAGATGGCTCAGAGGTTAAGAGCACTGGCTGCTCTTTCAGAGGTCCTGAGTTCAATTCACAGCAACCACATGGTGGCTCACAACCATTTGTACTGAGATCTGGCGCCTTCCTATGGTGTGTGGGCATACATCGAGGCAGAATGTTGTATACATAATAAGTAAATCTTTGAAAAAAAAGAGAGAGGGCAGACGCAGGTGGTGGGGACCAGCACAGTGGCAGACGCAGGTGGCAGGGACCGGCACGCAACACCTAGAACTGATCGCCCTACTACAATTAAATCAAAGAGATAGGCCTTTTGTTGGTGAGGTCCCTGGCAAACGGGGAGCCTGGTCCTGTTCCTGAAGACCCTTCTGAGGGGTGAGAGGGATCTTGGCCCCCAGCAGGAGCCATGAAACAGAGCAAGGGCATTTTTTAAGAGGAGCCCCTGGCCAGCAGGGAAACCTGATCCTGTTTTAAAAGACCGATTATATAGCATTGATAGGAGGAGATGGGCAGGCACCAAGGCAAGAATTTACCCAATAATCTGAAAAGCAACATGAAAACACCAGAACCCAATGGTGTTACAACAGAAGGACTTGAACACCCTAACACAGAAGAAGTGGAAAAAATTGACTTTATGAAAGCAATAGGGTCCCTTAAACAACATGTAAAAATGGATGGGAAGTATAACAAAAAGTTTGAAGAAATGAGTAAATATGTACATGATACCCTGGGAAACGAAAAGAAAAAAAAAACAACTATCAAACAGATAATGGAAACAGTTCAATAATTGAAAACTGAAATGGAAACAAGGAAGAAAACACAAATTGAGGACCAGCTGGATATGGAAAATCTAGGTCAATGAGCAGAGTCTACAGAAACAAGCATAATCAATAGAATACAAGAGATAGAAAGAAGAATCTCAGATTCGTAGGACACCATAGAGAAAATAAACACACTGATCAAAGAAAACAGCAAAGCCAACAAATACTCATCATAAAACAATCAGGAAATATGGGACACAATAAAAAGACCAAACCTAAGAATAATAGGAATAGAAGAAGGATAAGAGTCACAGCTCAAAGGCCCAGAAAACATTTTTATCAAAATTATGGAAGAAAATTTTCCCAACATAAAGAAAGATATTCCTTTGAATATTCAAGAAGCATACAGAACACCAATAAAGAAAGATATTCCTTTGAATATTCAAGAAGCATACAGAACACCAAACAGACTGGATCAAAGAAAAACATCCCCTCACCATATTATAATCAAAACAAAACACAAAATATACAGGTT
>NW_004949138.1:602547-608448 GCF_000317375.1 Microtus ochrogaster | reverse complement strand
ATGTTCTATTGGGAACTCACCAAGGCCAGCTGGCCTGGGTCTGAAAAAGCCTGGGATAAAACCAGACTCGCTCAACATAGTGGACAATGAGGACTACTGAGAACCCAAGAACAATGGCAATGGGTTTTTGATCCTACTGCACGTACCAGCTTTTGGGGAGCCTAGGCAGCTTGGATGCTCACCTTACTAGACCTGGATGGAGGTGGGTGGTCGTTGGACTCCCCACAGGGCAGGGAACCCTGATTGCTCTTTGAGCTGACGAGGGAGGGGGACTTGATTGGGGAGAGGGGGAGGGAAATGGGAGGCAGTGGCGGGGAAGAGACAGAAATCTTTAATAAATAAATAAAAGTAATCAATTATCATAAGAGGTGACCTCGGGTTACAACTTTCTAACACACTAGAAATAATTTAACAAAAATTGAGTATTTAATTACCCAGGAGAATTACTAAGAACTAAAAACTTGTTGTACAGAAAATGCCTTTGTAATAATAAATCAATAATAAAACACCAAAAGAAAAAAGAAAAATAAAAGAAACTATCCCCCTCAGACAGCAGAAAGTAAATTTAAGGATATGACATCCACATTCCCAAGAGGTGGAGTAAGTGGGTTTTGGTTGTTCAATTGGCTATGTATATTTGTCATTGTTTAGGAGGATTGGTTACAAGTTGTTATTGGTAATGGTCAGAAGAAAACTAAACAAAGGAAAATTTGATTCAAGTTCGTGTTTTGAAAAGAAAAAGGGGAGTATATCGATACGATATGATTAAAAGGTAGATTATTGAATCTACTTTTAAAAAGCAACTACTAGTTTTAAATGTTTTACATTGGATTGGATTTTTGTATATTGTATACAAATTTTGCATGTTGACAGAAATTTGAGATTAATTTTGTTATGACATACTGTACATACATTTTTATTCTTGTTCAAGGTATTGTACCTATGTAATACAAATTTCTAGTCCTTGAAAATTATTGTTACCAACTGTTTAGAATAAAAGGGAATGCAGGTTAATAGTTAATTACCTATTATAATTGAACTGTAGTCACATTAGGTTTGTTTTCAATGTCAAACTAAGATATATTTTAGATAGACAGGTCATCTTCATACACATCATAGATCCCCAGAATATGACATTTAAGATGTTTTAATAATAACATCGGCTCCTTTTTCTCTGTTTTTGACAATGAGACATGTCTGCTCTTGGCATCACCAATCTACTTCAGAGAATATATTGGACATTCAAGAAACTCCACATGGAGTTTACTTTCTTTATGACAAAAGCAAGCCACTGGTAAGAAAGTGTCTTTGCCTCAACTACTGGCAGTATGCTGTCCTAATGGGATAAACAGGACACAAAAGAGAGCGACTGCCAAACTTTGCCCATACAAGGTAAGGTAGTCCTTCAAAAACCCCACTTCATAGAAAAATCTGTCAGATATTCTAGGCCTGTAGGCCAAAGATGAATGCCTCAACATTGCAGAGGAACTTTGGGTGGCTGTCCAGCCAGCCAGCTGTTTCTGTCATTTCTTACAAATTTCAGAAATTGCTTGCTTGTACTTCCTGCTTACTCAGTTAATATTATATCCTTCTTTGGTCTCTAAGGGAGTTGAAGTTGATAGTTATAATTTTCCTTGTTTACCATATGCAGAAAGAAAGTTATGATAGAAAATAAATTAGGAACAAGATTTTGGACTTACCAAGATAGGATAGATAATAGAGTATTTTCTCTAGTCAAATGTAATTAGACTAGACATTGTTGATGTATTTATTGCTTGTATGTATTCTATATAGTCATTGTACTTATTATATATAGTTTTTATGATATAGACTTCAATTTTATTTTATGCAAAAGGAAATGTAATATTTCATTTGTATTTTAATAAATAAAGCTTGCCTGAAGATCAGAGAGTAAAACAGCCACACTGGGCAGTCAAACAGCCTAGGTAGTTGTGGCACACACCTTTAACCCCAGTAGCCACACTAGTTCACCATAAAAGTTGGGCCATAGTGGTGCATGCCTTTAATCCCAGCCCTAGACAGAAATATAAAATGGAGAAGACCAGCCTCAGCTCAATCTCATTCTGAGGATTCATGGAGGCAGGAGTGGCTAGCTGCTTTGCTTTTCTGATCTTCATATTGAACCCCAATATTTGTATCTGGCTTTTTATTATTCATGCTACAATTTTTCAGTCCTCTTCACATTCTCCACAGCCTCACATATTTCACCCCACCTGACAACTTCCTTCAGTCTTCCTGGATCCGTGTTTCTCACACTTCTTGACTGTTGTGCTTGCCCTCTGTGAATTCTCTCTGCTCTCTCTGCTCTCTCTCTCTCTCTTTCTCTCTCCATCTCTTCAGCTGCTCATACTTATTTATCTCTAGTTCCCAAGGAAAACTGTGATTCTTCCTCATGTCCTGAACTTCATTTCCTATACTGCATTGTGAAGAACTATCGTGTGTCTCTACCACTGTGCCTGCCTGTTAGTAGATGCTCATAACCATGGATATCATTGTAAGTCCATGGGCACTAATCACATGTAGGTACTTGGTTCTGCTCAATAACCATGTTACATTTACCTGGTGGTTTTTCTCTTAGGTTTTTAATTACTGTTTTAAAGTGTCTTCAGTTTCCAGGAATCTCTAACTTTCATGCCTCTTCCATTACAGTTAACAGATGGCCTTGCCTACTCCTTTACAGAGGAAATAAGAGCCACCAGACAAACCCTGGCTTTACATTACGAAGCCTACAGATTCCCTGGCATCTGTAACCCTCTGCATTCCCCTGACGTCCTCTTCTACCACAGTCTCTCTGCTTTCTAAAGCTTATTACAGACAGGCCTTCCTTCCATGCTGATTCCTTCCCACTCTTCTGGGAATCTCCCATTGGTCAGCATATCTTCTTCTTTCCTATTGTCTCCATTATTTTAAAAACATATTCAACTCGTGTCTTAAATAACCGTCCTCCTTAGACTTCATGCCACCCTGGAGCTTTTCTCTTATTTCTGTTTGCCCCCACCCAGCCAGATAATCTCTTAACTTCATCATCTCTACGCTTGTGTCTTCTATTCCCTTCCCCCAAACTGTTTTCACATGGTGCATTAAGCAGCTTTCTCTGGTTAAGTTAATCAGTAAAATTATTCTAGTTCTTTTCATCCGGATGCAGCTAAACCCTCCTCCATCTTGAAAAGCTCTCTTCTACTTTCTGGGACCACCAGCCTGGCTTCTTCCTGCCCAGCTATGTTTCCTTTAATAGGGGAATGGTCTCCTACCTGAAATGTGCTCTGTGGAGTTCAGTACTACATCCTCTTGTCTAAATTCTGCCTAGACAACTCCACCCACCGATTCCTGTGGGTCCAGTAACTCCTCACACACTACCCCCCCCCCTTCATGGAAGAGGTCTGATGGAGGAGGGTCATCTGTCTATCTGTTGCTTTCATTGGTTAATTAATAAAGAAACTGCTTGACATGATAAGTCAGAACATAGATAGGTGGAGTAGACAGAACAGAATGCTGGGAGAAAGAAAGCATAGCTGGTCAGACTCTCCTCTCCAAGATGGATGCAGGTTAAGATCTTTCCCAGTAAGCCACCACCTCGTGGTGCTACACAGATTATTAGAAATGGGCTAATCAAGATGTGAAGATTAGCCAATAAGAGGCTGAAACTAATGGGCCAAGCAGTGTTTTAATGAATACAGTTTCCATGTAATTATTTCAGGTAAAGCTAGCAGGAGCCAGGCCACAGCCCGCCGCCCTTATGACTACAAGAGAGTTTTTAACTCCCTTGCTTATGCTCCCAATGACTAGCCATCACTACTGGGATGAAATGTGCTCATGTTTTGCCCATTATCTACACTGGCCTTCTTTCAACACCTCCTGGACATTAAGTTCAACGTCTCATCTTTGTACTCACTGCTCTCTCTGCTGGGGATGTTGCCAGCATCTCTTCTGCTCCATTCTGTGGACTTTATGGAACCAGGCTTGGAGAAGCACTGCAGTAAGTGAGGGCTTTTATACTTCTACATCTTAACATGTGTGTGTGTGTGTGTGTGTGTGTGTGTGTGTGTGTGTGTGCACTACATTCATGCAAGTGCCCACAGAGGCCAAAGAAGAGCTTCAGATCCCCTGGAACTAGAGTTTCAATTAGTTGTGGCCCAACTGATGGGTTTGTTGGGAAACAAACAGGGTCCTCTGCACCAGCATCAAGTGTTTTTAACTCCTAAGCCATCTATCTCTCTAGCCCCAACTTTTCCCCATCTTTAAAAACACATCAGACCATTTTCCTGTATCTGCTCTTCTGTAATAAATAGCTACACAGATAAGTTGCCTAAAAGACATTTCTTTAAATGCAAACCATTGGAGCAGGGTTAAAGCAGTAAGTCTGACTTAGCCCCTGTAATTTTCTCCTTTCTTCACATTGCTGTGCACCAGTTGTGCTGTGTACTTTGAAGTATTTGCTCTCGTGGGTGTTATCTGATACTGCACACTGATGAGAAATGTTCCCCATAAGTTCATGTATTTGAATGCTTACATGGTCCCCAGTGGGTGACATTGTTTGGGAGGTTATGGGACCTTTGGAAGTACATCCCTGAGGAGTGGACACTGGAGGTTTGTACTCCCTGCATACAGAAGAAAAGTGATCTAATTACTTCCTACTCCTCCTGCCATTTCTTCTCCACCATCATGGACTCTGTTCCTCTAAAACCATAAGATTAAAGAAGCCCTCCCCTCCTTAAGTTGCTTTTGGACATGGTATTTTATTACAGCAAGAGGAAAATAGTTTCTATACCTTGCAGAGATTGGGGAGACTTTAAAAATCCCTTCTCCTTCCCATCAGGTGACACCGCTCTTCATATTTCCATTTACTCTTTTAATTCTTCCAACAAAGACCAAGAGCAATCTGTCCCACACTCATGCAGAAATTCTCTGCGAAACACAGATCAACAGCCACCTCTTCCAAAGGGAATTTTTTTAGCATCTCTTCTTTGTTCACATCTTCTCCAAGCTGGTTACTATTCATTTGGGATATATAATGGGGAAAAAGCCTTCAGGACCTCAAATCAAAGAATGATTAGAACTTCTTTAATAGGAAGATTGCATCCCCAAAATAATCACAGTGTGGTTTATCTTTCTTGGACCCCCTGATAGTACTGAATTTTATCACCTCCCTGGCGTGGTGGAAGAAGCCTTTTAAAATTCCACTGAGGTGCTTTGAGGCCCTAAATCCCCCAGGATTAATCACAAATATTTTATAAAGATGAAGTTTTGTTATATCTTTGTTCTTTGTGTCTTGGCTTTTGTTAGCGCATTTTAATTAGGATCTGGTATCTGCAATAAACAGTAAACATAAAGAGCTTTGCAAAAAATGTATTAGACTGTTTGTTTTCACACTCTAATGCATATTTGCACAATTTTACCATGAAAAAAGGAAAACATGCTAAGCTCTTGGGCTCTATCCCAAATGTCCTGGAATAGAATCTGAAAATTACTAAAAATGCAACTGAACCTCATCATATTCCAGCAATTAACCTAAGAAATGGGGTCCATTCTCTGTATGAGAAAAAAATATCTTCCAGGAGAGAAGTCTGTGGAAAGGAATGTTTCTCAATAATATATGTGTGGTGCTCTCCAAACCTGTGTTCAAATTTGGACCCTTTTCTCCTTGTGCTAAAAGAATTAAGAATTAAATCAGGTAATATTTTTTTCTCCTTCAGAGAATTATGAAAGCCTCTTCCATAAACAAAGTCTGATGCAATGCTAGGCACTAAACAAGGCCACAGTATTTGTTTAAGAACAAAAGCCGGCCTGAGACTGAGAAGCTTCTGTAAAGCAAAGGACACTGTCACTAAGACAAAAAGGCAACCCACTGACTGGGAGAAGATCTTCACCAACCCCGCAACT
>NW_004949138.1:600071-601340 GCF_000317375.1 Microtus ochrogaster | reverse complement strand
GGGAGGAGGCGGAAATCCTCAATAAATAAATAAAAAATAAATAAAAAAAAAGAACAAAAGCCGGGGTTAATAACCCTCTTGCTAGATAGTTACACTAAAATGAAATACTGCTAAACAACAGGAGAGTCATTAAAAATACTAACGACAAAGGGCAGTTTGAGGTTTTAATTATTGAAGTAAATCCCAATACAAAACTGAAATATGCTGTTGTGGCCCTTGAGTGAGGGCATCATCAAGACGGCACCCTAACAATGCGACACCAATCTTAGGAATGTGAGCTTTGGGAGCTTAAAGGGATTTTCCTTCTGAAATCTACCCCTTCACATGCTTCTAAATAAAATCTCGGATTCCGGAATTTATTCTGCTGCATGATCTGCTAATGGAGTGAAACCCAGCAAACTGTGGATAAAAGGCTCTGAGCTGAGCACCAACTTAAAAGATTTTTTAAAATTACATTTTATTGGAAAGTATTATGTAAAAGTGCAGCATGAACTGTAAAGAAAGGAAACTGTTAGTGGGAGGTCCAAATCTAAGCTACACTTGGTGTTCCTACCCCTCCACCCCTGCTCTAGAGTGTGAGGCCCCAAATCTAAGCTACACTTGGTGTTCCTACCCCCATCCCTCAATTCCTGCTTTGGGGGACTAATATGCTTGAATTTAATTAGAAGATTGTTTTGTTAAGATTAAAGTTGTGGAGAAGTTGAAAGGTTGGATCACACAAAAATAAAAATGACTCTGAAGCTCTCAGAGAATCTGAACTGGGAAACTTAGATTGTATTTCTTGCCAAATGTTTGCAGGAGGATTAAGAGATGCACAGGAATTATTAGTTTTAGATAAAAAGCCAGCATTTTATAAAGTAATTAATTTTTCATTAGTTCCACATAATTTTGGCAAAAATAGTTTTGTTCCAATAAAAGTATTACATTCTAGAAGGTTATTCTAAAATACAGTCATTAACTTCACATTAATTTAACCAGATTAATAATAAGCTAAACTACAGGCAGGAAAGTAGTAATAGTTTTTTACAGAATATATTAGAATTAAAAGGAAAAACTTAAAATGAAAAATAATCTTAAGAAAACAGGTCATAAAACTTTCAAGTTTCTCAGTATGGTTATGCATTTATTTAAAAGACGCTTTGCTATGTTTCTTAGCCACATAAAATTAATAGTGTAAAGCCCTTAGTTATGTTTTTGTGTAGAATTATTTTAGAAGTAACAGATATCATTGTTTTTCTTAAAATATATTTTACATTAAAATAAATAAAA
>NW_004949138.1:598347-599765 GCF_000317375.1 Microtus ochrogaster | reverse complement strand
TCTTGTAGACCAGGCTGGTCTTGAACTCACAGAGATCCGCCTGCCTCTGCCTCCCAAGTGCTGGGATTAAAGGCGTGCGCCACCACTGCCTGACTCAAAATTCTTTAATCATCATGATGACAAAGAACTCTAGCTAAGTCCAGACAAAAGGTCCCAAAGTCCTAGCTAGAGAATGTTTCTAAGTAGTACTGTAGATAATCCTCCAAATTTCATTGCCACCACCTGTCTCCAGTTTAGAAACACCTCTCTCCTTCTCCCTCATCTTCAACATCCCTTGCCAATTCCTTCAAATTCTGTTATTGATCCCCAGCCCAATTCAGGTTCCACTGTTTGGATAAGAAGGCCTTGTTGAAAATGTCCATCAGCCTGCATCACTCTTAAGCTGGTTTTCCTTGTACCTGGAATAGAGAGCCTAGTTCCTCAGCTTCTTGCTTATATCATGGCTTCCACTTTTCCCCTGAATGATATTTCCTATGGAATCTGTTCAGCTCAGATCTTTTACTATTCTAGATCCATGTCCACCCATGCTCGTATGCCAGGCAACCGTGATGACTGTCTTCTATAGCACCATCACTATGACAAGACATTTGGTTCAATGTGTTCTTGATAACAACACCTACCTGGTTTTCATATTTGTTCTGACTTTTTACCTTTCCTTGCCATTGGACAGATCATACATTTTTCTCCTTTGCATGTTTCTCAGTTCCTCCTGCAACATTACATTGCTCTATATTCTGCCTGTCTCAGTGTAAACCAGAATTCCTTAATGATCCCTGCATATGACACAAGGAAAGAAACACACTAATATTAATATCAATCTATTCTTTAATATCTGCAGAGATTTGCTGTGGGAGAATGCTTTTGTACACTGTAAATATTTGTCACTCATATTAGTTTAATAAAATGCTGATTGGCCAGGAACCAGGCAGGAATTATAGATGGACAACAAGACTAAGAGAATTCTGGGAAGAGGAGAGGCAGAGATGCTGTCATCAGTCAGACACAGAGGAAGCAAGATGAGAATGCCTCACTGAGAAAAGCTACCAAGAAATGTGACTAAACATAGATAAGAATTATGGGTTAAATTAAGTCATAAGAGCTAGTTAATAATAAGCCTGAGCTAATAGGTCAAACAGTTTATAATTAATATAAGCCCCTGTGTGTTTCTTTGGGACTGAACAACTGCAGGTGGGACCGAAAATTCCATCTACAAATGGCACACAAAAGTTTGGCAAGAATTTCCAGATAAAGTCCAAGAAAGTTTTTAAAAAAGAAGGATTCTAGATAGACAAGAACAGAGTAAAGTGTAGCTTCCTGGTAACTGTCTTTTCTCTGGCAGCTCTGTTTGCTGGCAGTGAGCAGAAGAATGGCTCCTTTAAGAGAGGCTTCCTGACTCAGTATTCTTTTTTTTTTTTTTT
>NW_004949138.1:574556-597438 GCF_000317375.1 Microtus ochrogaster | reverse complement strand
GTGTTTAAAAGAATACAGTGTCCATGTAATTATTTCAGGTAAGGCTAGCCTTGCGGGCAGTGGGGTGCTGGGGACGCAGCCCCACCGCTCATATTACAACAGAAATAGAGTAGTCGAGTGTGTTGACACACATCTTTAAGCCCAGCACTCAGGAGGCAGAGGCAGGAAGGTCTCTGTGAGTTTAGGGCCAGCCTGGTCTACACAGTGAGTCCAGGAAAGCCAAAGATACATAGAGAAGCCCTGTCTCAAAAAGCCAAAAATTAAAAAATGCAAATAAAAGAAATAGAGTAAAAAAAAAACACATATGCATACAATCTGGATGCTGTATGTTATTGTGTTGTCTTTGAATTGTTTGGCTGCTGAGGAAGAAACAACAGGTGCTAAAAGATATTTGATTATAAACGCTGCTATATCAATCCAACCTATATATTTTTAAAATGCCTTGACTTCAAAATTTAAGTCAAAAGATATGTTACTTTGGAGAAGAAGTTTTGTTTTTTTTTCCATAGGAATTAAGAGGCTGTGGATTCATTCTTGGTTAAGAAAAATAAGGTTTGATTAAGGAAGACCCCTGAAAAATTTCCAATGGTCAGAGATGGCCCAGATGATCCAATGTCTCAGAGCACCTCTGTTGCAGTTTCCTCTGAGTTTTAAGACTTCAAGACTGCTGGCTGAGATGATCTAGCCTCAGAATACTACAGTCAGAACTTGACCATAAAGCTAAATTTTCTTTGGGTCACCATATATTATCAGTGCTCCAAATCAACAAGAAGTAGCCTAGAAAACTACTCCCTCATTCACATAAAAATAGATTATGGATTTTTGTGTTAGTGTGTTGGTTATAAGTTATTATGGATAATAGTCAGAATAAAAGCTAAACAAAACAGATAAGACTCGGGATCTTGTTCTGAAAAGAAAAAAGGGAAATGCCGTGGGATAATGCTCTTGTACACTGTAAAGATTTGTCACTCATATTGGTTTAATAAAACACTGATTGGACAGTAACCAGGCAAGAAGTATAGGCAGGGCAACCAGACTAAGAGACTTCGGGGAAGAGAAAAGATGAAGACACAGTCACCAGCCAAATACAGAGGAAGCAAAATGAGAATGCCTGAGAAATGGCACCAAGCTGCATGGGTAGACATAGACAAAAATTATGGGTTAAGTTGTAAGAGTTAGTTGATGATAAGCCTGAACTAATAGGGCAAACAGTTTATAATTAATATGAGCCTCTGTGTGTTTCTTTGGGACTGTACAGCTGTGGGACCTGGTAGGACAGAAACTTCCACCTACCAGGATTCATACTCTCTTCCCCAATAAATGATGGGTATTTAGGTTAGTAATAGTCTTATTTGGATCCTATTGGTGGCATGCCAATAATTTAGCAAATATCATATCTAACATGGGCTCAACCAGGGACATGGTAGAATCTCATAATGAAGTGACTCAGGAGATTAAATTGGGACCTAAGAAATCAAATGAAAGGAAATAGAGATCATCTGTTCAGTTGCTTATTCACCATATGTTCAGTAACTTCTCTACTAGGAAGTATGCTAGACAATGGAAAGAGATAAATGAATACAATGATTACCACCTTTTTATTTATTTCCGAATTCTTGGTTCCACATTACAGTTTGTTTATAATATATGTATCAGGGGTACACATGAACATGTATTTTTTAACTTCATGTTCTGTGTCTTTAAGTTTGCTTTAAAAAGAACACTTGATCATTGTCTATATAGAAAACCCAAGAGACACAATGGAAAACAATGAAAACTAATAATAGAATTCAATTAAGTGGGAGATTACTGGAAAGAGAGACAAAATTCAATTAATTTCCTACATACAAACAATAATCAAGTAGAAATTATCCCCATTCATAATACCAACAGAAAGGACAAAATAACTAAAAATAAATCTAATAAGAAATATGTATAAAGAAAACTCAAATTTTTTGAGGGACATAAAAGGAGCCGGGTAATTTGAATGGAATACAATACACTAATTGAACATAATGCAATAAAGGAATCACTTGGCCCTAAGATGATTTACAAATATTAAGTGATATCAATTTAAACCCTCTAAATGTTTTTAAGAATAAGAACATATCATGCTCATGTGAATTGAAAAGAATTATGTTAGTACCTAAAATCTATACAAAATACCCCAAATTTAGCTCCTGAAAACAAGAAACGCTTACCATTCCAGTGTCTGTGAATACGTAATGTAAATTTGGTTTAACTTGACAGTTCCAGGTCAAATTCTTTCAGTAGAATGTAATTATGGAGCCAGGTTGGGGCTCTGGTCTCATGTAAAGGTTCAACTGGGTTTGATCTTCTCTCAAGTTCATCTATTTATGCTTCAGTTCTGCCCAAGAGACTAAGGCTTCAGACCCTCATTGATGCTGTCAGGCTTAGAAGTCCTTATTGTATGGACCTTCCCATAGAGCAGCTCACAAGTCAGCTGGCTTCTCTCAAAGTGCTCCAGGGAATAAGAGAGAGTGCCTGAGAGAAGCACAGTGTGCTTGCAATCTACTCACAGAAGCAATAGCCATCTTTACCACATGCAGCACACATAAGTGAAGAGATTGCCCAGGGACATGAATTCCAAGAGGAAGTAATCCTAAGAAGCTGTCTCAGAGGTTACCTATCCCCAAAATGAAGGGAGAGAGCTGTAAAGAGATGGCTCAGTGGTTAAGAGTACTGATTGTTCTTGCAGAAGACCATGGTTCAGTTCCCAGCACATTGTGTCTCAACTCACCCTCTAGATCCAGGAAATATTTTTGACCTCCATGGGAATCAGGCCTGCTTGTGGTATACATGTATTCATGTAGGCAAAATAGCTATACACATAAAATAAATGGAAAAATTTAAAAAATGAAGGGAGAATTTGTATTATCATTATCAGAATACACAATAAAATTAAAGCAGTTCAAACAGCATTTATCTGATGGCAGCACAGAAAGTCCCAAGACAACTGTGCTTGTATGTAAGTAACTAACCCACAAAAGAGTGATCCTCAGTCAACATGAAAATAAATTAAGTTATTCTGAGAAAATGGGCTGTCTACTTGGAGAAAAAAATGTATTGGATTTTTTAAAAATGTATTTTATTTTAAATAATGTGTGTGTGTAGTTGCATGTGGGTGTGGGTGTGTATAGTATGTTCACATGAGAGGCCAGAAGAGCTAGATTCCCAGGAAGTAGAGTTCCGGCCATCATGAGCCATCCAGCATGAGAGCAAGAAACAGAACTTGGGTCATCTGAAAGAGCACCCTTGGCTGCTTGGCCATCTCTCCAGCCCTTTATCAGATTCTTAATTCACTCCATGACCAGAGTAGGTTTATATTTTAAAATCATTAATCACTTATATTTATGAAGTAATATAAATGGATGTCAAGCCTATTTGTCATGTTCTATCTCCCTAGAGGGGTAGAATATGTGTTTGCTGTATAATAGTAAACTTTTTAGCTCCATATACACTAGGCACTGTTATAAGTTCTACATTTATGTGATTTCACACTTGAATTTTCAGAACTATTATATAGGACTGTTCCCCATCCTAAAGTAAGTACACTGAGGCTTAGGGTCACACATCTGGAATATTTATATCTATTGTAGTGATCATGTATTAGTGCATAGGAAATTGCCTCAAATAGCAGTTTACATATCAAGCATTTATTATTTGATACGGTTTCCCAAGCAGCTTACCTAAGTGATTCTCCTCAAGGTGTTTCATGTCATCTAAAGTTTTGATTGATTGGAGATTCTACCTCCAAATTTGCCTATGAAGCAAATTGGTCTTCCACTGGTTTCTTGAATGAAAACCTAGATGTAACATGAAGGGCCTGCTTGTCTCCCTGGCCGTGCCATTCTGTAACATGAGGGGCCTGATTTGTTGGGCATCATTCTGTAACATGACAGCCCGCTTGTTGAGGTTTATGTCCTGCTTTGTTCCCACAGCTGTTATGCCCCAATGAAAGTCTACATTAGATATAAACGGATTGGCTCACTAGCTCAGGCTTTGTATTAGCTCTTATAATTTATATTAGCCCATTATTCTAGTATATATTAGCCACATGGCTTGGTACCTTTTTCAGCAGGGCAGGTCACATTTTGCTTCTTCTGTGGTCTGGGCAGGACTGCCAAGGGAGCTTTCTGCTTCCCAGAATTCTCCTATTCTTATTGCCCCACCTCTACTTCCTGTCTGACTACTGACCAATAAGCGTTTATTTGAAACATAATTGACAGATATAGAATTGTTCTCCTGCACCACTTCCCCTTCTTTTCTTTTTTTTTAAACAAAGGAAAATAGCCATAGTCCATTTTGGGAGAATGTGGGTGTAGTATTCCAGGCTACTTCCAGGTGGTTGGGGGTGCTGATAATCTTATGGGGACCTAAAGAAAATTTAGAATTATGATCAAGTTCTGACTGGAGTATCCTGCGAGTCTTGATCATCTCAGGCAGCAGTCTTGAATCTGTTCTGGATGTACAACTCTGATATCCAGGCCATCTGTTCCTACCGGAGATTTCTCAAGTGGTCTTCCTTGATCACACCTGATTTTTCTTAACTCAGAATGAATCCTCAGCCTCTTATTTCCTGTGGAAACAAAAGCAAAATCTCTTCTCCAAAGTAACGTACCTTTTGAGTTCAATTTTGAAGTCAAGGTATGTTCAAAATACCTATCTTGGATTAATCTAGTAGCATTTATAAGCAAATATCTTTTAGCAGCTGTTGCTCCTTCTTCAGCATTCAAACAATTCAAAGAGAGTACAATAACATACAATTTCAAGATTCTCTGCATATTTTTTCATCTTTACGTGGCTTTATTTTAAACTCTATTTCTTTTATTTTTAATTTTTGGCTTTTTGAGACAGGTTCTCTGTGTATCTTTGTCCTGGAACACCCTCTGTAGATCAGGCTGTTTTTGAACTCACAGAGAAACACTTGCCTCTGCCTCCCAAGTGCTGGAATTAAAGGTGTGTGCTACCATACCTTGAATTCACAGAGGTCTGTTTGCCTCTGCCTCCCAAGCTTTGGGATTAAAGGCATGTGCTACCACACCTTGAACTCACAGAGATCTGTCTGCCTCTGCCTCTGCCTCCCAGGCATTGGGATTAAAGGTGTATGCTACCACACCTTGAACTCACAGAGATCTGTCTGCCTCTGCCTCCAAGCTTTTGGATTAAAGGTGTGTACCACCATACCCAACTACTCTCTTTTTTATTTTAAGGACTTTAACCTTTAGTCTGCATATATTTTTAACACACTGTAAACCATTTAGAGGTTTTCTTCATCTTTGAATCTCTCTTTACTGTATATCTATACCTTTTTCTGACTACATGAGTCTCTAATTTACCAACCAATATGGGTAGGATTAAAGCTGTGGCTGGATCCAGCCCATTTCTTAGCTTTCTGAGAGTCCAGACTCATGGTGGAGGTACTGGCTATAGCCATGTTTATTGCCACAACTCTATAGCATTTTAAGGTCCCTGCCAGCAAGAAAGCTGCAGCAGTGTGCTCACAAACCACACTCAAATGCTCTGTAGTCAGACTGCCTGCCTCAAAAAGTCAGAGTTTGCTCTGGCAGGACAGTGCAGAAAGCCAGCATTTTAAAAAAGCATGGCTTTTTTTTCCTGCTATGGCTGAAAACCAAAAAGCATTTGGTCAGCTTTTCATCAACATCATTAAGTGTTTTGTGGCAGGACCTCTTAAAGAGCTGCAGGGTTTTGCAGCTAAAGCTGAGTCAGGAAGCCTCTCTTAAATGAGAGTGCTTGCCTCTAGCAAGCAGAGCCCATCTGAGAAAATGCTGCTATCAATAAGCCATGCTTAACTCTATTTTTTTTCTGTCTAGAATTACTTCCCAATCTCTTTCAGGCTTTATGTGGATGCAGTTGTCCACCTGGGCACCATTCTGTAGTATGGGGGCCTGCTTGTCGCCCCGGTCGCCCGGCTAGCTTAGCCCTGAAATAATCACACAGAAAGTCTGTATTAATTATAAACTGATTGGCCTATTAGCTCAGGCTTCTTATCAACTCTTATAACTTATATTAGCCCATTATTCTAGTATATGTTAGCCACATGGCTTGGTATCTTTTTCAGCAGGGCAGGTCACATTTTGCTTCTTCTGTGGTCTGGTCAGGACTGCCAAGGGAGCTTTCTGCTTCCCAGAATTCTCCTATTCTTATTGCCTCACCTCTACTTCCTGTCTGGCTAATGACCAATCAGCGTTTATTTAAAACATAATTGACAGATATAGAATTGTTCTCCCGCACCACCTAAATATAAATTTCTAGCACCCATGTTAAAAGCTAGACATAATCACACATTTATGTAACTTCAGTAATGGCAGGAGCAAGGTGTGCACCAGGGCAGAAACAAGTGCATCCCAAGAACTCACTGAGCAGCCAGCAAACCAAGACACCTAATGACTTGCTCTGGTCTCCACATGTACCACATGGGCACATGAATCTGTACATTCATGGGCATGTACCACACACACACACACACACACACACACACACACACACACCACATGTAGGGTAATAATAAAATATCTACAAATAAAATATCAATAGTATATACAGCAGATGTAAGGTAACCAAGAAAAAACAAATGCATTAATTTAGTCAATCTTAGAAATCAAAACCCAGAGCCATACTTTAGAGTTAAAGAAAATTGGAAAAACAAAAGTATTTCATAGTCTGGAAGGCAAATTCACAAGGTTAAACAAAGAAAAATCACATTTCAAATTGCATATAAAATATCACACAGTTGTTTTTAAAAATATTTTTTATTCTTGAGATTATAATACCTCATCCCTTCTTCTCTCTCCTCTCTCCAAGTCCTCCCATATATTCCTTCTTGATCTCTATCAAAACCTTGATTTCTGTTTTCATTAATTGTTGTTTACATGTATATCCAAACATACAAATATAGCCTGTACATATATTATATGTATGTTTTTGCTATTAGATAACCACTGGGTATGGTCTTCCCTGGAAAAACTATTTCTTCCACTCTCAGCATCCCTAAGTTGTATATAGCTCTTTGTATATGGATTTTCCTTGTCTGCTTTGGGATGTCTATTGTTATCTTGTTCAGCTCATGGTGAGACTTTATGGTATAACTTCTGATAACAAAGAAGAGATACAATGACACAGCAAACTCCTTGAACCTCTGGCTTCTGTTCTTTCTGCATCCTCTTCTGCAATGATCCCTGGGCCTTAGGGGAGGCTGTGTTTTGTAGATGTATCAATTAGGATTGGGCTCAACAACCTTGTATATTGATTGGTTGTGGTTTTCTGTAACGATCTCTGTTGCAAGGAGTTTTCTTGATGAGGGTTGAGAACTACACTTATCTATTGGTATAAGGCAATTATTTAGAATATAGTAAAGAATTATGCTGTTTGCTAATATGGTCATAGGTTCTCCTCCAAGATCCTATGACTTCACTAGACTCGAAGTATTTGGCTAGGTTTCCAGTACTAGGCATGGTTTCCTCCTTGCTGAAGATCCTAAGTTCAATTAGAGATCTTTTAATTACTTCTAAGGTATTCATGCCACTATTGTACCCTCAGGGTTATCTTATCAGGCTGATAGTTGTTGTCTTTCATAGATGCCATAGCTGGATAGGACTGTTGTTGCTTATCTACTTTGGAAGCTTGTATGGCACCTTCCGGCAACAAGAAAGCTAGTCCTCAGACAGGAGGTATTCAAGAAAGTTCCAGATTAGGGGACACTGGGACTATGTCTGAAGTGATCAGTGATAGGGAACTACCTTCTACCTCTCAGAGGTAACCAAGGGCAATAGCAATAGTTTGCAATGTTTTGGAGGAAGTGTGTCACTAGGGGCAGGCTTTGAGGGACTCAAAGCCAGGTCCAGGGACTCACTCTCTCTTCCTGCTGCCTGCCAGTCCAGATGTAAGACTCTCAGCTACTTTTCTATCATCTTATCTGCCTGCATGTCATCATGCTTCCCACCATGATGACAATGGACTAAACTTCTGAACTGCAAGCCAGGCCCAATTAAATGTCTTCCTTTATAAGAGTTGTCGTGGTCATGGTTTTTCATCACACCAATGGTAACCCTAAGACAGTGACTAAAGGTGCTCCTCAGTGTCCCACTGTGCCATAGCCACTGTCACTTGTTCTGACTCTGGAGCATCAGCAATGGTTATGAGTTGAGGTTGACAACAATGGTGATCTGTAGGGGCAAGCACACATGTTTAAGAGGTAGTTTGACAGGCACATCAAATCCATTTAGTAAAATCACAGAAGTGGTTTTCCCATTGGGACCTACAACCTCGCTAGCCACAGGCATAGGTGTTGTATGCACCAGATGTGAACTCCATGTTATGGAAAAGGCCTTAAAACCAACTGGAAAGCTGTTGATCCTACCCGCAATGCCCAAGCCTTTATTGAACAAGCAGGAACATCCTGCCTAGAGTGTCATTATTTCAGCATGCATGGCCCATAGCTGTACTGGCTAGTCTTTCTTCAACTTGACACAAGCTAGAGTCATCCGAGAGGAGGGAAGTTCAATTTAGAAAATGCCTCCATAGGATCTAATAAGTCATTTTCTTAATTAGTTACTGTTGTGGGAGGTCTCAGTCCATTTGTGGGTGGAGTGAATGAATTAGCAGTGATGAAGAAGAGACCACATCACTGAGGTGAAATCTGGGAAGTGTTTCCTTGGGGTCAGCACACAGAATCTATTTTTCAGAAGCATTCAAGGTTGTAGCTTGTGCTGGCAGCCATACTTGGTAATGTCTAAGAGCCACCCAGATGGTACTGGTTCTGAAGACATGACAGTGTCATAGAAAGCAGCTAAGGCTTGGCACTGTGAGAGGCCACAAGAGGCCTTTGGTAAAGGCCCGGGAGTGGATGGTGTTATGCAAAGAAGTTGGGGCTTGACACCATAGAGAAAGCCTAAGAGAGGCTATTGGTGAAAGTGCAGCCTGGTTACGGCAGAAGACCGCAGCATTTTGGAGATGCCAGGACCATGGGCCAGCTACCATGAACAGCAGCAGCAGTGGAGGGAAGTCAGCCGGAGCCTAGATGCAAGCTGTGGGAGTTTGGTCTTGTTTTATTCAGACTATAACTTTGCCCTGATTTCTTCCTCTTGAAGTTAAGAAGTATTTAACTTAATTTTGATTTTTCCAGGAAGCAACAGCTAAAAAACTTTGAAAAGATTTTGGATTTTTAAAGAAATTGGATATTGTAAAGAGACAGACTATTAATTTGTTTGAATTTTTAAAGGTACTTATGTTTTAATGTTGGAGACAAGAAAGGGAGGCTTGTGGCTTAATAGTGATGTGTTTGTGTGCCAGTCTGACAAGGACTCAGTTGTACTGGCTGCTCATGTCACCTTGACATGAGCTAGAGTTATCTGAGAGCAGAGAAGCTCAGTTGAGGAACTGTCTCCATAAGATCCAACAGAAAGTTTGGATTAGTGACTGATGAGAAAAGGCCCAGTCCATTGCAGGTGGTGCCATTCCTGGGCTGGTTGTCCTGGGTCTTATAAGAAAACAGACTAAGAAACCCATAGGACAAGCCAGTAAGCCGCTCCTTTGTATCAGCTCCTGCCTCAGGTTCCAGTCCTGCTTGAGTTCCGCCCCGACTTCCTTAAGTGAGGGATGACAACGTGGAAGTGTGAGCCAAATAAACCCTTTCCTAGCTGGTTTGCTTTTGGTGCTTTGTTATAGCAACAGTGACCCCGACTAGGACAACAGCCAAGGAGGAATGTTGGTGTGTCTCTACCAGCATGGCCTGCACCAGCACCAGCACCAGAAAGCCAGCCAGCCAGGGAGGAGTTTCCACTTCAGTCCCAGCTTAAATGTGTCCTGTAGCCAAAGCATGCCCATGCCATGTCTTCTGCAATATGGTCTTATCATCTAGTTCTGGCATACAGCAATAGCAGTGGTCTTTATGATTTGTGGGGACTCAGGGACTTCCCTAGCCAACAACTCACAGGAAGGGAGCCATCCCTGGTACTGGGGTTTTCATTCAATAATATGGCCTTTGGGAGTGTCCTTCTCCACCAATGTTGAACATCATTTGGACTTAAACTTTTCGCTATTATATTAATAACTCATTTTTCCTTTTAATTAGCTCAGCCCCAGTAGGGTTGTAAGGTAGGTGGGAGTGCCATTGTGCCTGGTTGTCTTTCCAATGGCTTTCCAAATCTGCAGAACACCCAGAGGTTAGCACGGTGTTACCTGTATAACAAAACCATCTCTAGAGCATGGGCAGAACACAGCAGTGTCTTAAACCACCATCCCATAACAAAGAGAACCGCGCTGAAGCACTCGGAAAGTGTGTGGTCATCTGCGCTCAGCAGTGGCAGGTGACCCCAGAAGTGACAACTAAGGAGATGCTAAAGTCAAACATAAGCAGACGTAGCATGAAAAGGTTCCAGCCATTTGTATCAGTTCCTTCCTTCAACAGTCAAGGTTTGTGCAAAGCATGGACAGGTGGCGCTAACTTAATTGGCTCCCATAATCCTCAGTCTTTCTCACTGAGCCGTTATGTTTACATACCTGGAGTCTCCCTACATTTCTCTACCCTTGAACTCAGAGGGCCTGACCTGATCTGCTCAGATTGACTCCAGGACAAAGGGGAATGTGGCCCTGCTTTCCCCTGCTACACCTGATAGATCCCAGGGTCAGAGAGGCCCTGGGTTTGCACTGTGACTATAACCTCTCTAACCACTGTACCTGGCTGTTGTGGGAGTTTCTGGCTAAGCAAATGACCTCCACCCCTAGCATAACCTTTTGGTGGAGGGAAATGCACCTTACTTAGTCTTGGAGGATAATTACCCAGCCCAGGACAGGCTCCATCATCTTCACCTGTATTCTAGTGGGGTATCCTCTGTGAACTGTTCCTCGGGCTTTGCAGCCTCCAAGAACCTCCTTTGCACACAGTTTGGCTTCTATCAGTTTATTCCTTAAGAATTCCAGTGAGACACACATCTTATCACATCTGTCTTCTAGCCAGCCAGAGAGTTCTTTCCCACTGCCATGTTATCTCCTCTGGGTTGCTTTATCCCTCTATGGACACTCTTTCCATGCTGGTGTAAGTCACGGAGATCTGCCAAAGCCTTTCCACTGTATGAAGATCGTGTCCCACCACCAGGCCTCAGCAAAGACACTAACTCTCCACAAGAACCTCGAGGTCCCTCCTGGGTCCTCTGTGAACACACCTCTGTCTGGCTTTCCTTTTTCCTAGTTCCGTCAATAGCATCTGCCCCTTATCTGTGGTCCTCCAGTCCCCGTTACGTGTGCGGACTTAAGATGGAGATAATCAAGTGTTCATAATGGCTTTGATAAGCCACTCTTTCAAGGTTTGCAGGCTTTTCCTTAAGTTACCTTACTCAGTTTTCTGCCCCCACAGCAGTCAGACTGATCCTGTCCTTACCCATGTCCCACAGTCTCACAAGCCAGGCTGATCCAGGCTCTTTTTCTGCTTGTTAAACGTCTCCCCTAATCGCAGCAGCTCAGGTAACATCAAGCGTCTCCTCATTCCTCCAGTTTCTTGTGCAGGTCCATGGTGAATGCCTCCATCTACATGGTGGATTGGAAATCTTTCCTCTTTTTCTATTGAAGGTTGGTCTTGACGGGTATCTTTTATTGCTTTTACCACTTCTCTTTCATCCTCTTGTTTTTCTAATTTACTTGCTCAATCAGAGGTTAACATGGAAAATGCTGCTGCATCTGCCTGTCTTGTTGCAATTGCTCCTCCTCTACACAAACCAGCTCCTGCTTGGCCACCATCTTGGCCTCAGATGCATTTCTAACCACACTCAGTGGAAGCCAGGCAACCTCTGCTGCTACTTGCCAACATTTTGACTTTTGTATGCTAATCTCAATGATTGCAAAATTCACCGTAACCTTTAACTGCATTCAGGGCATCTCTGTCTTCACATGATGAACCCCACTCATCAAACAGTCATGTCACCTTATACCACACAGATAAAATCTCCCATTTGGGATTCCTCCCACAGACACTCCTAATCCTGATGACTCAGCCTTAGTTGCATGTCTCATGACCCATAGGAAGAACCATGTGACCCCTGTTATAGCACAAAGGAATGCTAATACATGACATACATAAAAAGACAACTATCTGAATTTCCTCCACAGATGCTCCCCACACATGCTGCTTAGCCTTAGTTGCATGCCTTACTACCCATAGCAGGATTATGACCTCACTCCTTCCTGTAGGGACCAGGGACAAGGGAAACACACTGTGCTTGGCTTGATCAGCAACTCCTAAGGCTTGGAAATCCCAGCTCCCATGATTCAGTGTTATTGGGCAAAAGCAACTAGTAACTCCGTATGTTTGCACTAGCTCACAGTATTAGGGTCCTGGAGAAGTCCCATAAAGACCATGTATACAATCAGCAAGAGTGTTTATTATTCCACCATATGGAACTGACCATCCTACACAAAGGTAAAATGGCAATGACCCTAAGAGGAGTTCATAGGCTCCTTTTAAGCACAGCCAAGGGGGATGTCCTATGGTAATTAGCTTATCTCAGATGTGATTGGCTTAAGCAAGTGGCAATCATATTAGTACATTCTAATTGGCTAGCTCTGGATAAGGGCTGGTCAAGGCTACAGTTTTCCATGTTTGAGTAAGCCTGAACAAGTCCCAGGCTTTGTCATTTGTTTATCATATTGAGCTTACTGATTGTAAGCCTGACCTAGTACTGCGTGTACCTGGCCTGCTCCTTGTTTATCAACAAAGTCTGTCACATCTCTTGAGGCAGGACCAAGGCCTTCCTCCCTGTATCTAGGCTGATCAGGGTATCCCTTCATAGGGAATGGGGTCCAAAAAGCCAGTTCATGCACTAGGGATAAATACTGGTTCCACGGCCAGTGGCTGCAAAGACTGTCCAAGCAACACAAATGTCACCCACATTCAGAGGGCCTAGGTCGGTCCTATGCAGGTTCTCCAGCAGTCAGTCCAGAGTCAGTGAGCTCCCACCAGCTCCAGTCAGCTGTTTCATCTTTGGTTCTGTTGTGTCTCTGTTCAGGCACCAATTGTGCTGTGCCACAGCTTTCCCTGCAGAGATGTAACACACGTGCCTACTCACCTCAGACAGGGAGCCCACGACAGACCAAAGTACAGATATTACCAAAGTCCAACTTGGTGAACCAGTGAGTCTTATTGGGGCATACTTATAAGAATGTGGGTAAGACTCACTTACAGGAGTACAAATAAGTTCGAGACCAGCCTGGTCTACAAGAGCTAGTTCCGGGACAACTCCCAAACCACAGAGAAACCCTGTCTAGAAAAACCAAAATAAATAAATAAATAAATAAATAAATAAATAAATAAATAAATAAATAAATAAATAAATAAATAAATAAAACAACAAAAAAACAAATAACTCAAAGACATCTGCATCACCGAAGACTGTCCCAGCATAGGTAACAGTTCATAAAACTGGGAACCTGTAGCACACCACATAGCCTGCAGGCAACTCAACAAGTTGGAGAGAGTCCTTTCCAGATGACTCAGTTGGTCTAAACCTTTTCCAGGAAACTCAGCTGATTTCTGCTTCTTCCAGGCAGCTGGTTTGGTCTCAGAGTCTTCTTTGCAACTTGGCCTGTCTGAGAGTCTTCTTTTCAGCTTGATTCTGCTCTTCTGAGGACTCTCAACTTTTACTGCTTATTCTAGCAGGTAGGTGCATAGTGGATCTGGTCAGTTTCAGGAACTTCCTGAAGCTCTTTTGTGCTGTTTACCTTCCTGCTTAAGGAGCTTCCCTAGAGCTTCCCTACTAAGAGGAAACCATTACACATCACCTTACCCCTTTGTCTCAGCCTCCAACTTCCTAATCCATTGCTTAGGTTAGAGAAATTTTCCAAGAACCTAGGGAAAACCAAATACTACTCTTCTGCCAAGGAATCTACATTATCAATAGCATGATTCCTAACCATTCTGATATACTCATAGATCAGTGTCTTGCTCAGCCATCATCAGAGAATCTTCTTCCTATGGCATATGGGAACAAATACAGATACCTGCAGCTGGACTGTGCAGAGAGGCTCAGGGAACCCTGCAGAAGAGGAGGCAGAAACAGTGTAAGAACCAGAGGGCAGGGAGGACACCAAGGACACCAAGGCCTTCTAAACACTGCAGGATCAATGTCACATGAGACTGGCAGCATGCACAGGACCTGCACAGGTCTGCACCAGATGGGGTCCTAGCACTGAAAGAAGTGAACATACTCTCCCCACACCTAGTCCAGAAGCTAGCTCCAGTTAACAACCACTTGCAAATGAAAATTAGTTCTCTCCAAGGGAGTCTCATTGGAGAAACAAATCACTCTTAGAGTTAGGCCTCATGCACACTGGCAATGGTCAACACAAAAGGAACTCTGGGCATCTTTTGAGGGTCTTTGTCTCCTAACATTGTGTCACAACATTTTTGTTTTTTAACATTATAGGTCCTTTGTATATATTGCAGGCTTCCAATTTTGTATTTCTATGGAATCCTTGGGAAAGGAGATCATGTGTCTGTATCTGCATGTGTTTCTTGGCTCTTTTTCTTCTGTTTGTTTTGTTCTACCTGACTTGTTTGTTCTTGTATTATCTTATTTTATTATTATTCCTTAGATGCATATTTGTTTTCTAAGGAGATGCAGAAAGGGTGTGGATCCAGATAGAAAAGGAGTTGGAGAGGAACTGGGAGGAGGTAGAAAGGTGAAAACCGTAGTCAGAATACATTATATGAAAAAAATCTATTTTCGGTAAAATAAAAAAACCGAGTAGACAAAATTTTAATGAAGCATGTGTGTGTGTGTGTGTGTGTGTGTGTGTGTGTGTGAGAGAGAGAGAGAGAGAGAGAGAGAGAGAGAGAGAGAGAGAGAATGAGACAGAGATAGAGATAGAGATAGAGAGAATAAGAGAAACAGAACACATATGGAGGTTAGCAGACCACTTGCAATAGATATCTCAGAGATTGAACCCAAGTGATCAGGCCTGGAAACAAGTACCTGAAAATTTAATTGTGAACATGAAAAATTCTTAGACTGTGGACACAAGCCTATAATTAGCAGTTAATTATTCAGACTGAAAGTTAGCCAGGGACAAATAGACAATCCATTTATTTTCCTATGTTATAATGGATTAATGTTTTTAATTAAATTAGCCAAATTCTGGCAAATTTTCCACCAAAGAAAATAGAGTCCAAGAAAACAGGTAGCCATTTTTACGCTGAAACACAGCTTGTATTAATGACAATATGGTTAAAGTCAAAATTAAGTATATAAATTTATAATAATAATGAAACATATTTTGGAAGACAACAGCCAACCTAAAATTGCATTTACTTCTCAAAATAGAGCATTCCTACATTTAAAAAGCAAGAAATAATTTACAGTACAGTGGATAGTCCAGAGAAATTGCTATGGGGTAGATTTGACAGTTCCTACAGCCGCTGTGTTGACAGCTTAGCGTCTTAGCACTATTGGGAGGTGCAGAACCTCTAAGAGCTGGGCCCACAGGTGCTGAGTAGATGCCTCAGCAGATAAGATGCAAGCATGAGACCCTGGGCTTGAATTCTCAGTGTCCACATACAAAGCTGAGCATGGCTTTCTGTGGCTCTAACCCCAGCAGTGGGGAGCAGAGACAGGTGGACCCCAGTTAGCTAGTGTAGCCGAAAGCAAGCAGGAGTTTTAGTGAGACCTGGTCTCAAGGGAACAAGGCAAAGAATGGCAGAGCAGGATACCATGTCCACCTCTGGCCTCTACAGGTGTGCATACACACACACAGAGAGAGCGAGAGAGCTAAGGTTTAATGGAGAGTTTTGGGCATCGCTGTATGCCCTTTTCCAAAAGAGATATTGGAATGTTGTCTTTCTTTCTACCTCTGCTTCTTGCCCACCATGTCCTGTTTTGCCACAACCCAAAAGCAGTAAGACCAACAAACCATGAACCAAAATCCCAAACTATGATCCAAATAAATCCTCTCATGTTTTACCAGTTGATTATCGGGTATTTTGCTACAGTAATTGCTATAGGAATACAGAAATTAATACAGAGATTGTGTTTTAACTTGGTAAACTATTTCTTTAAGCAATACAACCACGTGAACTCCTTTACTTCTATAGAGTAACACAGAGCAAATCAAAGCAATATACACTTGTATACTTTAGAAATTATCTGTTTAGCTCATTAGGAAGACTTTTATTGGAGACTTGCTAATATTTTCCTACATTTTTATTGGTTATCTTTAGAATGAAAGTATTGGTTAAATGGTATTTGTCCTTTTAGAACATTAAATATTTCATTCTTTTAACACTATCAATTCCCACTGAGAACTAACTCCTTTGATAGTACTAAATAAATAATAAGAATAAAGTTATAACGTTAAATATCTGATTCAGCACTATCTTAATGAGTTTAAGGTAATGTTAAGTGCTTGGAAGTCTTCAGAGAATTGAAAGAACAATATGCTGTACCACCCATCTTAAAAATAATACTATTCTATTAGAGATTAATACTATAGTTGTAATTACTTTCACTTCAGTATTTGTACTTGCTTTCCTATCTGTATTTGATGGGTGAACCACAGTTTCAGGAAATGCAAAATTAAAAAGAATTCTGAGATACAGATAGTTTATGAATGGTTCTTTTTGTCTCTAGTATTCAACACTGGCTGAATTATTCCGGATTATGCTTAACAGTAGATCAGTAAGGCCTACATCAGGTTGCGGAAATAAGCTCCCCATCATATGACTGAGTTTCTTGCTCGATCTGTCTTTTCACAGCCCATGTGTCATGGACCCACCTGAACCTCGGTCTTCTTGTTTCTGAAATGATGACTAATGCGACCATCTCGAGCTGCAGTTTTCCCTGAGTAATGAAAGCACAGTAGACCAGGTGGAGAAAGATTTGGGCTTAACGATGGATTTCTTACGCTTTGATATAGGAGTGTTTCCTTAAAAATCCACCTGTGAACCCAAAACCAGAACTTCTAGCTCCTACATCTAAAAAACCTAATTACCTATCAAAGAAAATCATCCTCTTTAAATATCAGTTAACCTTGGCTAATGACACTTCGTCACAGTGCTTTTGAAAGTATCCTTTGGGCTGAGTTCACACATACTGAGCAAAGAAAATTGATTCTTTTAAGCGACCATACAAATCTCTGTCTGTAAGCTGAACGAGGTCCTGGAGAGCTAGGCTGTTGGAAAAGCAAATCCAGAGACAGGCTCTCAGTAGTGACTTCTCGCCCATGTAAACAATGTATTTTATAAAGCTCGAGCTGGAGATTTTATTCAAAGCCATTGTGCTTTCCTTCCCTGGTGGGTTCCCCTAAAATGAAAACGTTGAGGACTATTTCTCAGAAACTTTGAAACTACAAAAAGCTTAGCCTCCCTTGGGGCAGGAACCCGCTTCCTCTTTGCTGAGGCTGATACGTAATTTATCATGCTGCCTTTTACCAGCCTGCCAAAAAGCTTAGACCCAAGGTTGAAACTCTGTCACAGGAGCCATGAGAATAATTACAGGTAGCATATTTCCCTCATTCCTCTTTCTACAGTCTGCTTTTCTATTTTATTAACCTTGTTGCTAAGTCATTTTTTATACCTCCTTGCAAATTCTTCTAGGAAGAGGTGAAATACAAAGAAAGCCAACTGTGAGATGCACTCGGCAAATAAGAATTCCAGTCTGCCCACAAAGAACAGCATCTTTCCCATCTGCCCAGGATATTGACATCAAAAATAAACTTATTTGGAAGTGAACAGCATGAGATCAGCAAAATTTACACAAGTAGTCATTTGTTTATTAGCTGCTTCATCAAGTGTCTCAATCCATTTGCTCTATTAATCTCTTAGGAAAATTTGAGACCTCTCTGAACACTTGGCATACTCAATTATATTAAATATTTTGTAAAAATACATGCTAATAATTTTTAGGTGAGCATCCACCTTCCAAGTGGAGCTGAAATTACAGCCTGAGGCAGAGACCTCCACAAGAGCAGATACAAGGAAGTGAAAGCTGAGAGAGCAGGCTCGAGCCACAGACCTCTGTAGGACCAGGCGCGAGTCAGGGACCTCTGATGGAGCAGGCTCGAGCCACAGACCTCTGTAGGACCAGGCACGAGTCAGGGACCTCTGATGGAGCAGGCTCGAGCCACAGACCTCTGTAGGACCAGGCACGAGTCAGGGACCTCTGAGGGAGCAGGCCCATGCCAGAAACATCTGTGGGAACAGACCTGAGCCAGTGGCCTCCACTGGAGCAGGCCTGAGTCAGCTACTTCAGCCAGAGGAGGCCCAAGGCAACGACCTCCACAGGAGCCAAGTAGAACTAAAATTATTTAGAACCAGACATTCTGTATTACTTAGAACACTGACTGCTACAATAAACCAAAAATGTTTGAAGACTCAAACACAACTAAGGTTGAATTTCTGTTGGCCTGAGTCTGAAGGAATTGGTCCTAATTGGCAGGTACTTTTCCATGGGTGCACCAGGTACCCAGGCTCCATCCATTTTCAGCCTCCCCTTCCCAGGTCATGTAGCTACCAGAGAGGGAGGAACTAAAGCACCAGCTAAAAGCACTTGCCTATACACTTGAATCCCACTATTGGAGACTACAGAGTGGCCTCCCGGATGCAGATCCAGGGCTGTGAGGGAAGGCTGGACACATTCCAGCAAGGCCTCTACATAAGCTGTGGAAGGGGGGCAGTGATGCCCTTCCTGCTCGTTTGTTTGCCTTGCTACGACAAATCTGCTCCTCTCATCAACTCCAAACATGTCGCCTTCTCAAGACAAACTCTGAGTCAGCATTTGACAGCTTAAATTATTCCATGTCACATCAGGGTGTTGGCAGAAAGAAAACAATAAGCCAGTGAAGAATTGAAGAGTCAAGACCACAAACATACAATATTTTCTTTTTGCCAGATAAACCAGATATTCCATCTCCAATTCACTCTCACCTTTTCATTAATGAAGACATTTGCTTACTATGTTACAAAACATGGTGCGTGTCTCTCTAGGTCTTTCTTCTTAAATTTTGTTTTATTTACTTTTATATAGATGGCTGTTTTGCCTGTCTGCATGTCTGTGTAGCCACATATGTGCCTGATACCCACGAAGGCTAAAACAGGATGCTGGATACCCTGGGCCTAGAGTTACAGATGTTTGTGCAGCTTTAGACACTCCAGATTAGTTTGGCTACACTCAGATTCTCCTGGGGTCAGTACAGAGCTCCCCTAGCATGACCAAACCCCAGCGTTCCATGTCTGTACACTGTTAGTAGGATGAAAGAAGATCAGAAGCTCAGGTTCACAGCGAGTATGAGGCCAGCCTGGGCTACATGAGCTGGAGAGTTGGCTCAGTCGTTTAAAGCATTTGTTGCTCTTGCAGAGGACATGGGTTCAATTCTCAACACTCACACAGTGGCTCACAACCATCCAAAACTCCAGTTCAAAGAGAACTAATGCCTTCTTCTGACCTGTGCAGGCACCAGATACTTACCTTGTTCACTTACAGACATAAAGGAGGCAAAAACACTCATACAAAAAAAAAATAAAATAAAATATTTTTTTAATTGTTTAAAGGAGTCAGGCAGTTTAGGCCACATGGCTGCTGATATTAATGTACAATGGGAAAACTCAGTAATTGGAGTAGCAATATAAAGTGAATTAAAACTGAACGCATTTGAATTTAATGAATTATATTCTGGCATCAACAGTATACCAAGTTATTGCAATAAACACAACCATTGATAGAATTTTGAGCAAGTAATGGGTTGTTAAATGCAAACGAGGGATATCCTTTCTATGCACCAAACATCATGCAACCAAACACCCCATTTACTACTGTAGAATAAGTAATGGGTTTGAATAGGCCTTCATCTTTTTAGAACCATGACATTGCATTTAATCAAGCCAACGATACTTCACATCAGGCTTCATAACCTGATTATCTAAAGGAGAGTCTGCAGACAGCAATCATCCAAAAGCCAGTAACACAAGAAGACACTAATCTGTATCCACTGGTCATTCTCCGGTTGGTTTGAATGCCATTTATTAACCAGCTGATACCTAGCTTAGTGAACTGAACAAGGAAGATACCCAATGGAGGAACAGCCAAGTCATGGAGCTGCTACAGAGAAAGCCTCCAGCAGCACTGCCCACGGACCCTAGATTTGTTGTTTCCAGCCACATCTCCTTCATCTCCCAGAGCTCTGTGAGAGTGCGCTATTCACTGTCATCCTGGAAGAAGTTCCCAAAAGGAACCCAATAGCAGATTTGCAGGTTGGCCGTGGAAGAACAAACAATCTGAGGTTTGCTAAAGTCCATTTTCAAACCTTGCTGGAGAAGGTCACTGCTGCTCCCCAAATGATCAGGTAGCATGAAGAAGGGAGGACTCAATGTTTCCAGACAGATAAAAGGTATGGTCAGGGAGAAGCTCAGAAAGTATTGTAGGACAAGTGACAACAGAAGAGGCTCTCCATAGACCAAGGAGACAAGGAAAGGGACAGGCAGGAAGTCATGCTCCGGCTGAAGAAACAAAGCAGGGCCAGGCCACAGAGCAGTCGATACAAAAACTCGAGAGTCTGACCGTTATCACATGGCTGACTGGAGTCCCTGGAGGATGCTAATCATTAGAGAAACATAATAATAACTGTTTCATCTTGCTAAGATTCTTATTCGTCCATACTATGGAAGATAGATGAATTATGGGCCTTATGGAGAACAGTAGAGAATTGTGGGTATTATTATGGCAGATTGCCACACACTATAACAAAGTTTTAAAACCCCCAAATAAACACCCCACCCCACAAGTCAATGTTTGAGAAGGTTCACAAGTATCAAGAATTTTTTTCAAAGATGAACTTCTTCCAGGGACCACCACCTTCCAGTAAATGGACAAAACGACAAATACAAACAGGAAGACAACAGTCACTGGATACATGACCTCTATATCAGTGGTTCTCAACCTTCCCAGTGCTTGGATATTTCAATACAGTTCCTCACATTGTGGAGATCTTCAAACATAAAATTATTTCATCACACCTTTTTTATATTTATTTATTTACTATGTATACAATAGTCTGTCTACATGTATGCCTTCAGGCCAGAAGAGGGCACCAGACCACATTACAGATGGTTGTGAGCCACCATATGGTTGCTGGGAATTGAACTCAGGACCTTTGGAAGAGCAGGCAATGCTCTTAACCACTGAGCCATCTCTCCAGCCCAGTTTATAACTGTAATTTTGCTACTATAATAAATCAAGTTGTAAATATCTATGTTTTCCAGTGGTCTTAGTTGATCCCTGTGAAAGGGTCATTGACTCCCTCACAGAAGCTGCATTCACAGGTGGAGGACCACACCACTTTAGACTATTTAGATGACGTGTTGTTCTCTGGTCACATGTATGTGAATAAGCATGATACTATGAGCACCCAGGGAATGGGTGCTACTCAAAAGGAACACCCCATAAATGTTACCCTGGCAAAGCTGGAAGAGTCTACAGAGGCACCCAAAATGCTGTTGGCATTGCTAGAAACATAAGTTAAAGGCAAAATTCTTGCCAAGAAAACTAATGTGAACACTGACCATGTTAAGCACTCTGAGATCCAAGTGAACTTTCTGGAATAAGTAAAGGAAAAAGACAAGTCAGAGAGAACATGACAGGGCTCTAGTGCTGCTCCAGCCTGCTCTGCCCAGAGCACAGCCTGGGACCAACTGAAAGATTCCTGGCTTAGAGCGAGGCAGGGAACACAAACACGCAACAAAGGGATGAGAAGGGAGAGACTCTCACAAGGAGACTTTAGCTAGCACATGTTCTGTGTGCTCCATGAGACCCCCAACGTTTTCAGTGAGCGCTTTCAATTGCACATGGCCTGAAGGAGTCTGTCACCAGACAGCGGAGGCTAGAGACCAGTGTTTCCATAGCCACGGGTAGAGAATAGGTATGGTTCTTTCCTTCTCTAGCCCATCATAGACTAAAATGCTTGCCAAATACAATGACAATAACTTATTAGGAAAACATGAAGAAGCTAAGACCTTTTTCTAGTTCATTCAACAAACAACCCCATCAAATTGCTGGTGGTGTTAGTAACACTTCTTCCCAGCCCCTACTGCTGACTGGCACAGTCTGCAGTCCGCACCGTGAGCAGCACATGGGCAAAGCAAGGGACACAGAAGCAGGAAAGACTGATAACCTCTTATCTTCTCAACTTGAGCTCTTCCATTTCAGAAGAGACTCCACAATGACGGTTCTAACGTCAGGATGTGGAAGCAGTCAGTCACAAAGCCAAACTCCGTATCGTGAAACATTTTTTTTTTAAACAAGGCACAGTTTTTATTAGATTTGGGTCATTGGAGTATTTTCCTCCTACATCACTTTGCTTTCAGCAACCACTAAGACCAATGTTTAAACATGTTAGCACTGATGAGCAATGCCAGAAAAAATATAATCAAACAAAGCGACTAAATTAATAATTTATAGACTAACAACTATGTGAAAATATAAGGCATGGAGAATTAAATTAGAAAAAAGCCTTAATCCAAATTAGAGTGTGTCTCAATTAAATTACATTCCCCAACAGTGTTGTAAGTTTAGTTAAAGCCAGTAGCACTACGGTGACCTTACCATCACTGATGGTAACTTGACTTGGAGCATATGTGGTATATTTGAAGCACTGTATAAATACTTATATACATGTTTCCCTTAAGCTTACTTAAATGGTAAAAAGACTCCAGGTTTCTCTCCTCAACATAAGATAATGGTTATTTATCTAACATTTGTTGGGCTTCAGAGACTTAATCTTTTTTTTTAATATTAAAGATTTATTTTACTTTAAGAGCGCTCGTGCACACGTGTGTGTGTGTGTGTGTGTGTGTGTGTGTGTGTGT
>NW_004949138.1:572916-574184 GCF_000317375.1 Microtus ochrogaster | reverse complement strand
TCTCTCTCTCTCTCTCTCTCTCTCTCTCTCTCTCTCTCTCCTCTGTTAGCAAAAGGTAAGAATTTTTGAACTAGGACCTTTTAATGTCACCCTGGCTAGCCTGGAATTCCATGTGTAAACCAGGCTGGCTTGGAATGTCGCCATTCTCTTGACTTCTGCCCTCAGAGTGCTGGCATTTCAAGTGTTTGTCCCCAGAGCCAGTTTCCCTTCA
The DNA here is from genome assembly GCF_000317375.1 of Microtus ochrogaster. Taxonomy (NCBI): domain Eukaryota; kingdom Metazoa; phylum Chordata; class Mammalia; order Rodentia; family Cricetidae; genus Microtus; species Microtus ochrogaster. The sequence continues at coordinate 573,973 of NW_004949138.1, read as the reverse complement.
CTGTAACATCTATGTAACATTAGAGCAGGGAATTAATACTGCTTCTGTGAAGCTGGAGGCCTTACTTGAATTTTGTCAGTGTTTTTGTTCTGAGAGCCATAATTCCTTTCAGTTTCATGTCTTGGGCACTTCCACTCCGTTTGCGCTGTTGAAGGTTTCCTAGTGATTGGTCAAGGCTGGAGCTTGGAGGAGAAACACCTCAGAGAAGATGTCTGCCTCTATGTACCATGTCAGGGACATGTGTAGATGTGTCTGATTATGGTAATATTCGCCTTGCTGGCACAAGCAAGGTATTGTCTGCCAGGTTTCTCCACTCTAAGTTACTACTTTCCCTTCATTATAACATTTCTTTGTCGCAAATACTCATTTGAAGGAAGATGTTTTAAGAATGTTCTACCAGCGTTTTAACTTTGGACTAATATCTCATTCATTTCTGAATTTATGGCGCTGACTTCAGAGTCACTGTCTGTGTAACTGTTGGAAGAGAGTGGGCTGTACGATCAAAGATGTTAGGTGGTCCCTGGGCAACTGAGAGATGAAAAGTCAGGATAGTTCATTGAGGTCAGTGGCGGGGGCAGGGAAGAACAGCCCCATTGAAGCTTGCAAAGAGATTTTGAGCTGTGCTCCACCCATGTGCTATATAGCTCCTTCTTTGCTTTTCACTTAGCCCCACTGACCTTCAAGCCTGGGATAGACAAGTTACCTTCCAGCTAAGTGGAGTCCTGCTACTCACTTCTTGGCAATGGCAGTTAAGCAGGGTAGGCTGTGAGAATTTCCTTCAAGAAGTTTCTGAACGCACCTCCCTCCACCTGACTGCACCTCCCCCCATCTGACTGTACCTCCCCCCATTTGCACACACCTCCCCCGACCCAACTGCATTTCACCACAACCTGACTTCCCCATCTGACCGCACCTCCCCTCATATGACTGCATTTCCCCTATCTGACCTCAACTCCCCCCATCTAACCTCACCTCCCCCCATCTGACCTCACCTCCCCCATCTGACTGCATCTCCCCCACCTAACGCACCTCCCTCCACCTGACTGCACCTCCCCCC
>NW_004949138.1:571535-572265 GCF_000317375.1 Microtus ochrogaster | reverse complement strand
CCCTCATTTCTGCCTCTGATCACAACCTTAGAATACAGCTTTTCAATCACATATGTAACTTTGTGCCCCTCGACCCCCACCCTGACATTGGCCAAATGATATTTCAAGTGTATAAAGCTATGCTGGATCATAATGAAAGATAACTATTAAATCATTTAAAAGTAAATCTGTCTTGGTTTGCATTCTATTGCTGTGATACATCACCATGACCAACAGTAACTTGGAGAGGAAATTGGTTTATTTCAGCTTACACTTTATCCTTCATCTCAAAGGAAATCAGAACAGGAATTCAAGGCTGGAATCAAAAGCAGGAACTGGAGCAGATACCAATGCAGAACATTGTACACTGTTTGCTGCCTTTCTTATGCCTCCCAGGACTACTTACTCAGAATTAGCATCGCCTTCAAAGCTAGGCCCATCCACATCAATCATTAATCAAAAAAACAATCCACAGGCCAATCTAATGGAGACAATTCATCAATTAAGATGCTTCTTACCACATAACACTAGCTTATGTCAACTGGACAGAAAAGAAGCAGCTAGGATAAAAATCTATGTTGTTACTGTATATACTTTTTTCCTAGTAATTTTTTATTACTTTATAAATAATATCATTCAAAATTTTTACTTCCTTCCCTCCTCCTACTTCCCTCCTACTCCCCCACTCACTGTTCCCCCCTCCCCCTCCAGTCCTAGGGAGGGCAGGGTACCCTGCCCTGTGGGAAGTCCA
>NW_004949138.1:546051-547884 GCF_000317375.1 Microtus ochrogaster | reverse complement strand
CTGTTCTTTTACTTCTGTTCTGTTCTTTCCCTGGGAGTTGCCTCAGTCCAGACTCTACCCCCAAGAAAGCCCACCAAACAATGACCCCCTCCTCAGAGATGTTTAAATACCAAAGTGTATTTAAACAGCAACCCAGAAAACAAACATGTAGTTTTCCAGTATTACTTCCCCATCTCCTCTCTTGGGGTGAGGGTCGTGGAAGACCACCGAGGAGCATTTGTATAAATTAAACCTGGACTTTTTCTAATTTGCTTCAATTTGGTGTGATTCAGATTATTGCATCTGTGGAGAGGTTTATCAGACTGCAAAAACTTTTCAATCATTTATAGAAGTCTACCAACATGTACATTTCCTATTTCCTATTGGAATTTTTGGTTCATCTTCCATGTTTATTCCATCATCCAGAACAAGATGTTCTTTTACAGCTGGCAATGAATTTTTTAATTTTCTTGGTGAGAATGTCTTTCCCATTGACCGGGAATGACTGGACCACTTTTGACAAGAGGGCCTGTGAGAGGCTCCCACAGGAGGTTCCTGATGATATCAGGTTGCCTTGTCTGACTTTTGTTGATCTACATTCATTACTCCAATGTTGTCCTTGTCCACATCTACATAGTCCAGAAGATCAAAACCTTTTATTTTTGCCATTCCCAGAGGAGACCTTATTTTTAGGAATTCCTTGTCTACAATTCCTTCTCAGATTTCTATTATACCAAAATTAAGACATTTGGCATTTTAATGTCTTCTCATACCATTTCAAATTTCTTCTCCTACCCAAGCCTCAGCATTCATTGTTTGCAGGATCCATTCATCCAATGGTCCTGATATAACCTTTAAAGGCCCAAGTATCTTTTTGTATTATAAGTTGGCATATTCAAAAGCCAGAGATTCAATAAGTACTCATCTGTCTTCTGGGTCTGTTACTCCTCTTTGTACAGCCTTAGTTAATCTTTGGGGTTTTTTTGTTTGTTTGTTTTTAAAAGACACTAAATAGTTCTCTCTGGCCATGTTTAACCCTGGTATATGAGTCAGTTCTTTTCTTGGTTCTTAAATCCTGTCCTAAACATTTAAGGCTGCTGTGTGGCATAGGGACAAATTTCTTAATCCTGTAGATTCACATAATAGCCCTCACCATGAATTTCATCTTGAGATTCCTCAAATACTTTTGCTCTTCCCTGTTTTTCTAGAATTTTTGCCTCTTCTTGACCATAGCATTTGTGCATTAGCTGTAGTCCATCTTCAAGGACTGCTGAGACCAATTGAAGCCAGTTGTATGGGGTGGCCTTATTGCATAAAGCCCACATTTTCATGATTTCCCTAACAAATAGTGAATGCAGATCATATGATACTACTGCTTGCTTAGTTTCCTTAAGAATCATTGATTCTCTGAATCCTTTGGGGTATTTTGTACTGAATGGTTTATCAGAGTAGATTACAGGGTATGTAGCTAAAACCCTTGATAAGTCATATCTGACTCTGACACATACTAGTGAGGCTAAATCCTGTTCTTGTACCTTTTCTCCCTGTTCATCAGTTCTGACAATTTCCTCAATTGTTTCAAATCTTTTCATCACTGCCTTTTGTAAAGACTGAATCTCTTGCCCTGCATATAATTCTAGTAATTTCATAGTGGCACTTACCGTCCTCATTCTGAACATATAATTCCAAGGTATAAAGTTTATCCATTAAGGATAACTTCTCATCCTTGGATATTATTTAGAGGGCATGCAGATTGCCCTCCTGGAGAGATACTCTATCTATCAAAACTTATCAAAAAACTAACTTATCAAAACTTTTTAACAGATTTTGATTGTTAAATTCAACAGTATGAAT
>NW_004949138.1:535290-544726 GCF_000317375.1 Microtus ochrogaster | reverse complement strand
TCCATTCTTCCATTGAAGGACATCTAGGTTGTTTCCAGGTTCTGGCTATTACAAATAATGCTGCTATGAACATAGTTGAACAAATGCCCTTGTCATATGATCGGGCATCTCTTGGGTATATTCCCAAGAGTGTCAAACCAGTTTCTTAAGAATATACTATGAAAAACAAAACTAAGTCCCAAGATCAAATAAATGAACGTATTAGAAAAATCACATAAGCCTTACAGACTACCATCCATAGTGTAAGCAAAAAGAATATTCCTAAGTGGTGATATTGTCTGAAATCATATAACTTTCAAATTTATCAATTTATTTGCTAACCAAATAAACTTACCTCTGTTAGGAGAGTTCAGTCAGTTGTAGTAGATGTAATCATCTTTATTGGCCAGCAGGTGCCATAGTAATGGTTGCATGTGACTGGCAGTGGCAAAGCAAGTTCCACTACCTGAATTACCTGGGACTTAATTAATTAATTAAGAGCAGCACATTCATATAGGAGGATTGATTTGGCTAAAATATCGAGGAGCCCAAAGTTTGCAGGCAGTTGCAAGTTGCAAATGGGGCCTGGGCGCTGCTGGCAGGCAGGACATGGTAGGGATTGTGGTGAGAGAAAACATGTCCGGGCAGACAGGATGCCGAGTGGAAGCGAGACTGAGCTGACGGGCTGGAGAGTGTGGTGAGAGGAAAAGGGCCTGTGCGGACCTTCTGTGTCAGACCCAGCATGCGTGGACTCAGGACCCACTTGGGCAGCCAGTTCTAGGAGAATGTGAATAGCTCAGAATTGAGTATAATGAAGGGTTCTTATTTAGGGAGGCAGACTCACAGATCACTGTCTTCTGCATGAGCAGGGAACAGGAAGTAAATCCAGCAGCCGAGAGAGTGAAAGAGTAAGCGTGCCTGTTTTGGGTACAGAAGGTCATGCCCAACCTGGCCCAGCATCTCAAAGGCCATTGGCTGAAGGAGTTTCCCCTGCAATGGCAGACCTAAGTAACGATCCAACTTGGTGAACCAATGAGTACCAGAGTTCCTAACAGGAGTGTGGGTGAGGGGTTGCCAATCTGGCTGAAGACTCACAAAACCAGCTACTGTAGAGCTCCCCATCACTTTCAGGCATGGGGCAGTTGAAGAAACCTTGTCTCCCAGCTCAATCTCTCCACAGCTCATTGTCCAGTACCCTTTGCCTAGCAGCTTACTCCTATAAAACTGGGGCCTTTTATAAACTTCCAAGTTTCTACTTCCCCAGCAAGTCAACTTCTCTTTACCTGTTGAGCCTCAAGGGTCTCCCCACTCCTGGATAGAATATTTCAATGAAAGGAAACCGCCTGCAACAGCCCTATAATGCCCACAAATCCTCTCTATCTATACTATCAGATCTCATACTTCAGGTCCTAGGGGCATCTCCTGCAACCTACTGTCATTCTAAGGGATCTCTTTTTTACAAACATGTTCTTCTTGTTCAAATAGATGTATCTTACCCTAGCCAATATCATCACATTCTTAAAGGTAATATTTCTTCAATACTCTTTTTTAATAAAAATTATTTTTCTCTCAAAGTTCCATATAGTTGTATAATGTACATTGTTCATATACACCAGTACCTCCCTAGTGTGTCATACTTCACCTCCTTCCCAGCTTCATGCCCTCTTTAATTTGTATATTATTATTATTATTATTATTTGTTTTTATTATTAACCTTCTGAATCCAATTTGTGTTGCTCATACACACACGGATGTGTGGCGAGCCAATGGGGCATCTTCAATGTCTCTTCACATGCTGTGAAATAACTCTGATCCAGGAGCGGTGTCTCTGACAACCACATCAGGCTGATGTTGCATCTCCTCTACAAGGTTCGTTGTTTACCCCACATCTTGCTTCTTGGGCGGCTACATAGCATCTGCCTGACTTTGCCTTCTTTCTCCCTGCATTCAGTTTCATTTTCCTGCCTACCTATATTCTGCCCTACCATAGGCCAAAACAGTTTCTTTATTAACCAATGGTAATAAAACATATTCACAGGATACAGAGGGGAATCCCACATCATAGCATCTCTTCTACCTTAGTAGGGTTTCAAACAACCTGTGCCATTATACTTCCCTCTTGTTCCTTCAATAATTAAACAGAAGAGGCAGTGCATGAATTTTGTTTAAAGATAAAGGATGGTTGCAAGTCCAAAGCCAGCCCGGGCTATGCTATACCTTTGAGACCAGCATGAACCTTATCTGAAAACAACAGACCTTAGCTGAAAACAACACAAAAGTCCTGTCACCCAGAGCTGGGAAAGCAGTGCAGTCCCAAGTGTATAGAACACACACATAGGCTTAAGTCTAGAACTGGGAAGGTAGTGCAGTCTGCAAACTGATAATACTAGACACACAAAGAGATCTCTGTATGATCTCTGTAAAAGACTGGCTAGGTGGAATGCACTTGTAATCCCATTATTATGGAGGAGAAAACAAATGGCTCCTCTGGTCTCTGCCCACATGCATGCATGCATACATGCATGAGTATGCACACACATACATGTATCTATGTGCACTTGAGCATTCACATGCACACAAATAACACTAGCACTGATCACTGTCCACTTCTACACCAAATGTTGCATTATCATAAAATGTGCAGGAGGCTAGATCACTCAGTCCTCAGGCCTCAGAGCTCTGATTTCCTCTGTTCTTTAACATGGTCTATCATGCTCTTCTTTACATCTGCCATTGGGAATCACATACAAAAACAAATGCAGAAATAATAATAGAAGCTTGTATTCTACACTCAACATTGACCACCAGGTATCTGAGGTCTAATTTGTGTTTCAACTTCACACATATTTAAATCCCTGTATGTGGTGTTTATGAAAGTTTTTCTTGTTTTCTATTTATAACTTAATCTTGGTCTTTTTAAAAAAAATCCCCCCTCAAATTACATATTAGTTTTCTACTGCTACAGAAAAAAATCACCAAATGTTTAAGGGCTTTCAGCAGCTTAGCCCTATTTTTACTGTGTCCATGGTCAGGATTCTGTATTCAGCTTACCTGGTTCTATACAGCTCTCACAAAACTACAGTGTGAGAATGAGCTAGCCACCATTCTTTTATAGAGATCAAGGTCAAGTGATTGTTGGCAAAATTCCACCTCTGTGTAGTTCTAAGAATGAGGGCTTTGCTTTCTGGCTGTCAACCAGAGGTTACTCTCAGCTCCATGGAGTCCTTTCCAGTCCCTTGATACCTGATATCTTACAAGGCAGCTTACTTCTTACAACTAGAAGAGCCTCTCCAGTTGGCAAAAACAGTCTATGATGCTGCATACTGTAAGCTGATGATGATCAAGGAAGTAACTATCTCTTGGCCAGATAAGTGCCACACACCATTAATCCCAGCAAAAGTAGAGGCAGAATCAGGCAGACCACATTCTAGTCTCAAAGGAGAGAGAGAGACTTTTCTATATTAAATCCTTTTCTCATATTCAAAGAGATGATGAAATTATACATCATGTATGGCCATTCTCTTTGCCTTTGAACGATGCCATTATTATGGCAACAGACCCAGGTTTTTTTACCTGCTAGAGGACCACATAATGAGTAGAGCAAAGACAAGCTCCCATCATGGCCAAACCCACACATTCATCCCTCAGCTAGACTATGAGCTGACTTCATATCCATGAATGAGCCTATCCAAGACCAGCAAAGTCTGATCCAGACCAGCTTAACTTCTCTGTCAATTCAGTAATTCTTTTTTATCTAAAATATTTATTTATCTTGATTGGAAGGTGCATATAAGTGGTGTGGGAAGTCTTTCTGTATATGTGTTGCTTTTATTGGTCAATGAATAAAGAATTTGTCTTGGCCTGTGATAAGGTAGAGTAGAGCTAGGTGGGGAAAAACTAAACTGAATGCTGGGAGAAAGAAGGTAGAGTCAAGGGATGCCATGTAGCTGTTGTCAGGAACAGATGAGCCAGAATGTTGATGGTAAGCAACAGCCAAATGGTGATACACAGATTAATAGAGATGGGTTCATTCTAGATGTAAGAGCTAGTTAGCAATATGCTTAAGCTATTGGCCAAACATTGTTGTAAATTATTTGGTTTCTGTGTAATTGTTTTGGGTCTAAGTGACGAGGAACAATCGAGCAGCCTCCTACTACACATAAGAAATGAGAAACTATTGGGTTTTTTTTCAGATACTAAAATTTTGGAGGTTTTATTACATAGCAGTAGGTAACTGATGCATGAAAACAAACAATGGAAAATATGGCCAAGACTTGACTGTATAGCAGAAGTAAAATATCCTCAAAAGACTCAGGAGCATCTTGAAATTCCTGTGTTTCACATCTTAAACTGTGTTGGTGGGATGCTTTCCATTTGTGTGTCAAATTAATCTTCATACAACTGGCTAAGGTGTGACTTGGAGTCCTTTGTACAATAAATAGAACAAGAAAGAAATAGACGCATAAAGTAGCAAAATAAAAGATGTAAGCATTGTTGCTTGGATGGAAAGGTCTCCTGGCAGTCAGGAGCCAAGGAATACCACAAAGTCACCATAAGTTCAGCATCTTACAGCCCTGCTCCAGGGAAATTTTCCCCAATGCAAGTATAAAAACTCAACCGCCAGGGCAGGGTTTCCCCAGCAAAGTTGTTACAGCTCTGCTCTTCTCTGCTCCAGACAAGTTTTAAAGCTCTGCTCTCTTCACTGCTAGGGGAAAGTTTCCCTGCAAAATGTTACAGTTCTGCTCCGCTCCGCACTTCTCTGCTCTGGGTGCTTCACTCTAGGGAAAATGTCACACTGCACAACAAGCCTCTCTCGAGAGACTTACTGTGAAGGAAGAATTCAGGAGGGTGGCTGTCTCAGATGATGAACTGTAACAAACTGAACAGGGTACAGAGCTTATATACTATTTCTTGGGGATGGAGGCAGAGCTTTCATGGGTGGCTCAGGGCTGGTGGATATTTGTTGTCTGATTCTGGGGCAAGCTCAGGAATTTGTGGCGTTTCTAGCTCAGAGACTTAAGGGATGGTGGGATTTCAAGCCCTGGTCCTGGGGTCAAGTCAGGGGAAGGCTGTTTTTACTTGGGCCTTTTGCCCTATGATAGGCTGTGCTATGCTCCTCTGGGCACAGCTACCACAATAGAGAAATGTGCAGTTTCTCTTTCTTTTGCCATTTTTCAGCACAGAATCAACTTAAAAATAAATCCTAATGAAAGCACTAGTCAGTTATGAAGTTTAATCTGAAAGCACTACCACAATAAAACATTTTAGAAATAAATTACCGTGTCATGTCCTGTGGTAATACTATATCATATTGCTTAAAGATAAATTGTAGAATCAACTCTGAGTCTCTGCATACGGAATCTCTTTGTAGATTACAAGACAAACATTAAGCTCTAGGTTTTTGCCCCCCTATCTCTGTGCCTTTTTTTTTCTACCTGTATGTACCTCCACTACCTTCACACTTCTATTTGTGTGACTTTCTTTCTACTGCTGTGACAAAATATCATGACCACGGCAGTTTATAAAAGAAGGCCTTTAACTGGGCTTGTGGTTTCAGGGTGTGAAAGTCCGTGATGGTAGAACAAAGACACAGCAGTGGCAGCGGTTGAGAGCTCACTCACATCTTCATTCACAAGCAGGAAGTGGAGAAGACACCCTGGGAAATGTTTGAGACTCAAAACCTTAAAGCCCTCTCCCAGTGACACACCTCCTCCAACAAAACCACACCTCTAAGTTCTTCCTAGTTCTACCAGCTGGGGACCAAGTATTCAAACACATGGGCCTCTGGGGCCGTGCTCATTCTACACCACACTGTCAGTCATGGCCTGCTAACCGGGCAGAAACTTAGTAAAATGCATAATTATTTATTTTGCTTCGTACATTTATCAAGTGTTCTATTCAAGTAAATTTCCAATACAGTCTTAACATCTTCATTTAAAAAATAAAAATACTGTATTCATTTTGGCATAAATCTTTCTAACATATATTTTACAGTTTTCTTCCACGTGGCACAATATTTTTTATTCCTTAAATAAAATTTTATGTTCAGTGGGCTTTAATAGATGTTAATTCTGATTATGCAAAGGTAAACCAAACAGGATTTTACAACTCAAGAAGTTAGCATTGGTAATTAAATGTGTACACAGATGATTCTAAGAGTAAGCATAATGACAATAATAAAAAAATGACATATATTCACAGAAAACTTTGATGGGCCAGTGAGACATCTCATAAAGTAAGGGCACTTGCCCCAAGACTGACCATCTGAGTTTGATCCCCAAAGACCCACATGGTAGATGGATAAAACTAATTCCTTCAAGTTGCTCCTAACCTCCAGATGTAAATTGTGGCATTTTCATCCTCCTCCAAATAAGCAAGCAAGTGTAAAGAAAAAGAAAATCTTTTTAAAGGAGATAGAAAATATTTAGTTCATTGAGCTGAATGGTCAGAACAAGAGGTCTGAATCCAGGGTGAAGAAAGTGAGGCAGTTGTCCTGGTACAAAACGCAAGAAAGGACCAAAAGTTCAGTAACCAATATTTGAAAATGGGCTAGTCCAGGAACGAGAGTTAGCCTAGAAGAGGCTAGATAGAAATGGGCCAAGCAGTGATTAAAAGAATACAGTTTCCATGTAATTATTTCGGGTAAAGCTAGCAGGGTGGCGGGACACAGCTCACCGCTTATATTACAACAAGAATACATTCAAATCTCCTTTGCTTATGAATGTCATTCATAACGTGATGCTTCGTCCCCTATCAAAATCATTTCCAACCAGTTGCATTGGGGGGCTAGTCATAGAATATCTTTTTTCCCCAATATTCCCCTAAAGATTTCTTTGTTTTTGTACCTGCTATCCCCTATTCTTAATGTTTCAGTAGCTTGGTATTTAAGATTTTTTATTTTTCTTTTGAGTCAGACTCACCTGATAACTGAGGTGGCTGGATCTTGTTTTGCTAAGCATCTATAAAATGTGTTTTAAGAGGTAAAGAGGCCGTTTGAGTGTTGTCTGGCTGTTAGATGGTAGTAGGAAGGTGTTACTACTGGTGGTGTGGTTACATAGGAAATTGTTCTTACTTTTAGGAAATGTAAATGACTGATTTGCATAGAATTCTTGGTGTCTGTAAGATACCTCCAAGGAGAAAAAAACTGAGAGAAAGTGAAGCAAATACAAGCAAACCATTAGCAATTGTTGGGTTGAAATGATAGGTTCACTAAATTGAGTTTCTTATTTAGTTATTTTTTAAAATGTTCAAGTATGGTGTTTTAAATATTTTTATAAATTTTTGAGAATTTCACAAAATGTATTTTGATCATATTCATCCATTCCCCCTCATATCCTTCCAGATCCACTCCTAGCTCCCTGCCCACCCAACTTCATATTCTCTTTTGTGAGTGCATGTTGCTCAAATACTCTTAGATGGGATCTGCCTTGGGAAGTGGTTCACATAGCAGAAATTACATCCTCAAAGAAAACTTATCACACACACACACACACACACACACACACACACACACACCTTTTGTCCCGCGGGTCAATAGTTCCTCAGGTAGGAGTGGACTCCATGTCCATCCAGCTTCCTCTCCATGCTGGAATTTTGTCTGGCTCAAGCTTGTGTGGGGCTCGAGCATGCTGTCATACTTTCTGGGAGTTCATATGCTGTTTGCTTGTGGTCAACCCCATCTCTGAGTCTTACAATCTTCCCATAATGATCCCTGAGCCTTGTGTGTGGCGTGATGCAGACACCCCATAAAGGCCAATCACTCTGTCTTCTCTGCATGTTGACAGTTGTGGGCCTCTGTGTTAATTGCCACCTACTGCAAGAAGAAACTTCTCTGATAAGAGTTCAGAGATGCCATCTCTGTGCTATAATCTGTGGGTATAGCAATAAGTTATCAGTAGTCATTGTTTAAGGTTTTTTATAATTGAAAAGTTTCTTAATGTTTGGGAGTGCAGGAAATCAAATTAAGTTTGTGATATTTCCAAAATATAAGAGCAATATGGATTTTTAAAATAAGTTACCTCAAGTCTCATTAGCTTGATAAAGTCTACCTTTGCCTGTACAAATGGACCCACACTCATCTCGCCCTGATGTAGGCTGCTGTGTCAGAAACACTTGCTGGCTCATACACAGAAGGGTAATTTGTTAGCTCATTGCTGTACTTGGTTCTCACTATTTTGCCCCCTTCACTGCCCAGGAATAAATAGGTTTTAGAGGACATTGGACCACAGTGCCTGGTTAAGATATAAAGCTAAAGCCCTATTGCAAGTGATCTGTATTGGGCTACAGGGGTATAAAACAGGGTTGGTGGTTTATTTTCTGTACCCTTGTTGTTCATGATTGCTCATTTTTATATTTTTGAAACGGACTCTTTATGTAGTCCAGGTTAACCTCGAGCTTTTTATTCTTATTTTAGTTTTTCAAGTGTTGGAATTTTAGACATGCATCTCAGTGCCTTAGCAGGGAATGAGTTCTATTAGAATTTAGAACCCTGATAGTAGAGATAATCATAGACAGCTTTTGGGGAACGATAAACAAGAAGTAAAGTAGGAAACAAAATACAATGTTTGGATTGGAGACAGGTACAAGATTAGATGGCTTGAATAAATTGTGGAAAGACAATATGACAGAAATCTGTTTGTAGGGCAATAAATAGAGTTCATCCATTCATTCAGCAATAATTTTTATGCCCACTGTAAATAAAGCAATACCCTAGGAACTGGGGCTTTGACAGAGAATAAGATTTTAAAAATGTCTGATGTCTTAAATTTTCAGATGTCAAATATCAAGGTAGGGTCCAAATGTAACCCCCAGCTATTTTTTAATGATAAAGTTATATTAAAAACACATTTAAATTCTTTCTTTCATGTTTTATTATGGCTGCTTAATTTATGGCATGGTTGAGTAGCTGCAAGTCTAAAATATTTATTATTTTGTCTTTTATATAAAAAATTGCTGATCTTACTCCAGGGCATACATCAATATGAGAAGAGAGATACTAGTTAAATAAGCACAAACAAATGAAAGTGTTGTCTATCAGGTACCTGCACCCCAGTGATCAACATAACATAAAATCGGCTTAATTACCCATCAGTGGAGGAACGGGTAAGGAAAATGTGGTGTAAATACATCTGTAATTCTGTAAAGTTATTACAAAATGCAATCCAGTAATTTGTGAAAACAAGAATATTCTAGGAGACGTTACAGAATGAGCCAGTGGTGGAAAGATATTTATTATGAAACCACACTCATTTTTGTATCTAAAAATTGTGATCTCAGGAAAGGGTAAGAGCATAATGATGGTGACCAAAACCTGAAGAGAGTAGCAGATGAAAGAGAGAAGAGGCGGGTCCACAGGCATCACATGACACCTCCATCTGGCATCACGTGACACCTCCATTTGGCATCACATGACACCTCCATCTGGTATCCACAACCTAGCACACGCATCACGTGACAC
>NW_004949138.1:534025-534974 GCF_000317375.1 Microtus ochrogaster | reverse complement strand
AATTTATTTTGTATTTTTGAATAAAGACATTTGTACATTCCTGATACTGGGTGCAAGAGCCATATACCAGTGTCCTGCTTTCAACTTGAGTCACCAATGCAGGCCTGCTGGTCCGTCCGCTACGGTCAGGACTGTGGCGCTTGTGCCACCAGACAAGAGGTCAGAGGAGCCTTTCTGTGGAGCGAGATAACTGTACAAAGTAGAGAAGTATCCAATTATGTGACAACCTTTGTGTAATAAAATTTTGTTTAAAGTTCAAAAAAAAAAGCTTCAAACAAGAATATTAAATCAGCAAATGAACCACACTCAAGACCAAAATGTATGTTATCTTTGAGTTTAACCTGTCAGCATCCTCCCTCATGCCTATCCCCAACAATGCACTTCATAGTCAAGGTTGTAACTTTATTAAAAGAGGAGAAAATTCTCTAAAATAAGAAAAAGAAGTAAACTATCTCATTTTGAAACTTAATTTTTTAAGAATTCTCTTAATATGAGAGCCTGGTTATAAATGACATGTTTTCAGCAGTATAACTCAAAGACAGTGAAGTCTCTCTCTCTGTCTCTCTCTCTCTCTGTCTCTCTCTCTCTCTCTGACGCTCTCTCTCCCCCCTCTCACTACTCTCTCACTTTCTCCCTCCCATGCTTAAATATAAAACATGAAATTTCTGTTTCTTAGTAATTCTCAACTTTATACTTGCCCTGAAATTTTGCTGCAAAAGCCGAGCTCCTCACCTGAAGTGTCTAAGGGGAATACTCCGTGGACCACAGCCTGAGCCTCAGTAGAGGTCTCTACGGGGGATCTGCTATGGACCACAGTCTGAGCCTCAGTACAGGTCTCTAAGGGGGATCTGCTGTGGACCACAGTCTGAGCCTCAGTACAGGTCTCTAAGGGGGATATACCGTGGACCACAGTCTGAGCCTCAGTACAGGTCTCTAAGGGGGATATACC
>NW_004949138.1:532034-533925 GCF_000317375.1 Microtus ochrogaster | reverse complement strand
GCATCACGTGACACCTCCATCTGGCATCACGTGACACCTCCATCTGGCATCCACAACCTAGCACAGTGAGAGTGACAGGAATCTATGCCACCTCCAAAATAGCCAGAAGAGAACATTTTGGTGCATTTACAATAAAGAAATGATAAGCCTTTAGGGGGTGGATGTGGTAATTACCCCAATTTTATTAATATGCAATATACACATGAATAAAAAAATCATACTGCTAGGTGGGTGGTGGTGGCGCATACCTTTAATCCCAGAACTTGGGAGTCAGAGGTAGACAGATCTCTGTGAGTTCAAGGTCAGCCTGGTCTACAAGAGCAAGTTCCAGGACAGCTCCAAAGCTACAGAGAAACCTTGTCTCAAAAAAGCAAAAAAAAAAAACAACAAAAAAAATCATACTACATTCTATAACTATGTAACTATTATATGCCAATCAAAAGTTTCAGAAAGCAGTCTTGATAAGACCATGAATGTGGGATATACAGCACCACGACAGTTCACAAAAAAAGGAACTAACCTAATTAGAGCAGCAAGAGATTGCAAAAGAATGAGTCAGGGCTGACCAGATAAAATAGAAAAACAAGAATATCTCAGGTGGAAAGGCCCTAGCAGAATAAAGCAATTCTGAGAGTATGAAGGATGACAGCAAAAACCAGACGCAGAACTGTTCAGGTCAGGCTTGGACATGAGTGAAGATCTCTTGGTGCCCTTCAGACAGGTAAGGAATGTGTCTGCTACACTCTGAAGGGACCACTCACGTTCCAGGGGGAGAAGAAAAAGGAACGGTGCAAGACTACACACATGTAGAACAGCTGGACAGCTGAGATCGACAGCTGTCCAGCTATGCATCTGTTCATCCCGTCTCCACCTGGTTTGGGTGTACACAGACAAAAAGGGCAGCAGCTGTGTCTGAGCTCCAGCCACAGCAAAGTGGCTCACATGGCTCTTTCACCTTCCACAGGTGTCCTTACTTTGTTTTTCTGGATCCTGACTAAATGTGGGTGCCTTTTAGTAGGGAAGAGCTGGCTTTTGCTACAGGCCACAGCAGAATTACACTTGGAGGGCATGGAGAGGGAGAGACCATCCTACTTTGTCCCCCTGGGCCCATTTTATCCTCTCCCTTTGCTCTCCTGCACATCCAGCTTCTGCGTCTGTGCTGGATAACTTTTGTCAGCTTGACACACATAATGGAGTCACTTAGGAGAAGGGAGACTCAGTCAAGGAACTGTCTCCATCAGACTGGACTCTAGCCAAGTCTTTGGGGACATTTTCTGATTACCAGTTAATGAAGGCGGAGTCAACGCACTATGGGCAGTGTCTCATCTAGGCAGGTGGCCCTGGCTTATATAAGAAAGTGTTCTGAACAAACCATAAAGATGAAGTCAGTACACAGCATTCTACCATGATCTCTGCTTTAGTTCCTGCTCCTGGTTCCTGCTTGAACTCCCACTGTCAGTTCCCTTGTCACAGACTCTAATCTGTAAACCAAGTAACCCATCCCTGTTGTTTTTGGTGATGGTGTTTATTGTAGCAACAGAAAGCAAACTAGGACAGTTGTCAGCCATCAGCATGAATGATCTGTCTAGGAACTCGAAGCCCAAGACTAGACATAATGACAGTAACCTGCACAGACTACTCCACCAACCTTAGCAACTGCCCAGCTTCTAACTGCCTACTGCGTATAATTTTAATATCTCTTCTAGTGATTCCACATCTATGACAGAGCTCTAACATACACACACACACACCCCACATATGTTGGTTTTTCAAGACAGGGTTTCTCTGTATTGCTTTGGAGTCAGTCCTGGAACTAGTTCTTGTAGACCAAGCTGGCCTTGAACTCACAGAGATCCACCTGCCTCTGCCTCCCAAGTGCTGGGATTAAAGG
>NW_004949138.1:528968-531934 GCF_000317375.1 Microtus ochrogaster | reverse complement strand
CTGAGCCTCAGTACAGGTCTCTAAGGGGGATATACCATGGACCACAGTCTGAGCCTCAGTACAGGTCTCTAAGGGGAGTGCTCCTCACACCACAGTCTGCAGCTTTAGGTTGTGCCTCCCAACCATCACTTACATTCACTCCTAAATTTCCTCTCCAAGAGAGACTAAACAACCTGTCTTGTTGACTTTTGGCATGACTTTGTGAGATTTTTCTGGTCAATAAAATTCATATGGGAGTCATGCTCAATAAAAATATTCCCATTTTTATTTCTTGAAACACAGCGTTACCAGATAGCCTAACCTGGCATCACACTCAACCCTCCTGAGTACCAGGATTATAAGTTTGTACCACTACCTTCAGATAGCACTGAGATTTCTGAACAGAAATCTTCATTTACCATGTTGTCTCCTACCTCCACTATGTTATCAGCAATGTTCTGTCAGCTAGAATCACAGATTGCAAGTCATCTGCAGCAGAGTACAGCTGACCTACTGTAATGTAATGTGGGCATCATATATAATCTTTGTCAATTAAATCATTTGGTATGAGGAAATGGGAAAATTCAAATGTGGTACTTAGAATTATAAGAAATTGGTGTGAATTGGAAGAAAAGCAGACAAGTCAAATATGCTTCCAAGTCATGGGTGTCATAACTGGATAGGAGATGAAACACTCACTGTGATCAGAAGTATTGCAGGGGTTTTCAATCACCACTGCTGATTCTGTTGAAAGCCGTGATGTTATAGAAGCAGATGTGGCAGAAACTTGGAAGAGCATTTTCTTGAGCCTCTTGGAGAAGATCTAAAAGCTAGGAATCCCATATATCTAATACACTGGCCATAGACCAATGACAAGAAATGGGAAGAGGGTTATGACAGTAAGACCAAGGTGATAGGTAACCACGGTATAAGACAGCTCAGCTGAGATGCCCAAGAGGATGGTAAGGTCATAACTCATAGCATCTTTCACCTGGCAGCTGAGGCTTGGAATAGCCAGGATGTGTTAAGCTAAAACTCTCTCTGGATGGAAGCAGAGTGCGCACAAGCAGATAAGACTCAGCTGTAGGACTGAAGTTAAGACAAATTTAAATCCTTGTGGAAACCCTAGTTTTTAGTAGTAAAGTAAGTTACTAAAGCCAGAGTTTTGAGCAGTTAGGAAGAAGACATTGTTCAGGCTCTGAAGCGAGGAACAGATTGCATGATTCCCCAGGGCATAAACTGAAGAGAGAAAACCAAACTAGGAAGACTGTCCAGACATAACGCCATGGGGACAAAGGAGGGAGAAGACAAAGCAACTACAAAGAAAGTTTAACAGAATGGGTTCAGTTATGGGTGTGAACAAGAGAGTCAATGGTGACACATTTTCTGAGCTCTATAGGAGACCACACTATGGTATCTTGACACTTTGTTGATCAGTATAGCTGGAACTGGTTTTCTCTGCATTCTCTTCCCCATGTAATTCCAGATTTGCCCCCAAGAGACACTATATATATTTGAGAAAGACAAAAGTGTGGAGTGATGGGCACTGAAAGTCATGAGCGTTGCCATCGATCTGCCAGGGCCAGCCCTCAAGCTGATTTCGGCACTGCTCTCCAGCAGCCCCCCACGGGTCTTAGCCCAGGGCCGTGTAACTGCAAGGCCTAGATCACCACCATGCCCTGCAGGGCACTGCAGCACCAAGGTTGAACAGGCGGGATTGTCCTTTTTGTTTGTATCTACTTTTGCTTCCTGAAACCTGGTCTGGGACCCTGCCACTAACTGCCAGCTCAGCTCCAGGGTGAAAACAGTACCTTCTTGTTCTCTTAGAACAGTACTGGTGACCTCCTTAGTACACCATCCCCAAAGACTGTTTCTCCTACGGATTCTGTCAGAATGATTATTAAGTCTTTATGTGATGAAGTGTGCAGTCTTTAATGTGTGAATTTTTCATTACCTTTCTTCAGAATGTTTTCATTGAAAAAAGAAGAGCATCTAAGTGAAACGACCTTGTATATAGTCACAGCCACGGTTGGGAAACAGGCGCAGACTTCCTGTTTATGTGCAGGTGTGGTCCTTATGTCATGACATCATATATATGATATTTGCTTGACTTTTCTCCTGTGAGTCATGCAGACAAAAAGACTTGCTGAAGCCCTTGGCCAATGCCGCACAGCGAGTCTTGCCAAAGAACAGAAGTGTAATCAACTCTTTTTTTCCAGTCAGGTTTATGCCTAGATGCAAACATGATTCCCTAAGGAACCCATGTTCGTCCTAAGTTCTCCAGCTTCAATACGAAATAGGAGAGAGCTCCGCTAAATTCTAATTTATACTTGCTTTTTCAGGAAGTATCTAGGGAATTCAGGGCAGAAACTCAGTGCGGAAACTGGAGGCAGGAGCAAGGCATGGGCTGTGGAGGGACACTGCTTACTGACCAGCCTTTGCATGGCTTGCCTGACCCGCATTCTTACAGCGCCCAGCACCAATGGTCCAGAGTGTGCTGAGTCCTTTTACATCAATCACCAATCAAGAACACGGCCCACAGACCCACCCACAGGCCATTCTGATAGGAGCACTCCATAGTTGAGATTCTTTCTTCCCAGATATGTTTAAGTTTGTGTCAAGTTGACAAATATCAACCAGCCACAAATACCTTTCTAAGCATGGTGGTGATTTGGGCCAAGGTATGGAAAGCAGGAGAGTCTAGGCCAGCTCAGTGAGGTGACATCTTGGGACTTATACCTTGCCTAAACAGAGGAGGATGGAGTCGGAAGGCCATCTAGTCATGAATGCATTAGGCCAGGCTGTGGGGATTAGAGCTCTACCTCCCAGCAATGGTGCAAGGGAGGGAACACCCCAGAGCTGAATCCCAGGTCTGGACTGATGGGGATACTCAGGAAGTCGAGATTTGTAGGTCAGGATACAAGTCTGGATAGAAATGTTAGTGTTACTAATATCTGGTCTAAACCATGGCCATAGAGGAATATGGG
>NW_004949138.1:527220-528868 GCF_000317375.1 Microtus ochrogaster | reverse complement strand
GAAGGACCTCCCGCAACACCTCCCCCTTTTGTTTAA
Organism: Microtus ochrogaster; assembly: GCF_000317375.1. NCBI lineage: Eukaryota > Metazoa > Chordata > Mammalia > Rodentia > Cricetidae > Microtus > Microtus ochrogaster. The sequence goes on along the minus strand of NW_004949138.1, from coordinate 528,832 downwards.
GTAAGAGAGTTCTAAACCTACCATGAAATTATATAAAATACAAGTATCCTATTCTAACTAGCTTAAGTCTTATATAATAAATAGCTTGGCCAAGTCATAAGTGGAAAGTAACTACATTTATATAGTCTTCAACCTCATCGAAGATCTGAGAAGGGAAGTAATGTTACCTGAGTAATTAGGAAGTGCAATCAAACGACTTCCAAAACATGCAACAAATCACAGAGACAACTGGCTACCTGGGCAATCACCCAAAGTCACATTTGCAGTGTTGAAGCAATCAACTTCGGCTATGGCCTAGTGTAACTGACATACCATTTTCAAAGGCAAGAAACTTGTCAAAACTATCTTACCCTGTCTTGGCAGGATATGACAGTCCTGTTTTATCCATGTACGAATACTCTGTATCTCTGTCAGTGGTTGAGGTATGGGCATTTCTTTGCCCAAAGGCCAGTTCAGCCAAGAAGCAAGGCTCCAGGTGGAGTGTCTTTGGTGCTCAACATTCTCTGGGGAATAGATGAGTGTTGCCAGGAGCATGTCCCTGTGAAGTGGCCTGTACCAAAACAATGCTCTCTTTTCTGAAATAATCTTCAAACAAGCCCTCACTCGCAGCCAACGGCCTGCTTCACCTCGTGCGCTCCCGCCGCCGTCCCCCCTCTCCCCCGCAGAAATGCTTCGACTACCCACAGTCCTTCTCCAGATGAGACCAGTGTCCCGGGCACTGGCTCCTCATCTCACTCGGGCCTATGCCAAAGATGTAAAATTTGGTGTGGATGCTCGAGCCTTAATGCTTCAAGGTGTAGACTTTTTAGCCAACGTGTAGCTGTTACCATGGGGCCAAAGGGAAGGACGGTGACTATTGAGCAGAGCTGGGAAAGTCCCAAAGTAACGAAAGATGGGGTCACTGTTGCAAAGTCAATTGATTTGAAGGACAAATACAAAAACTTCAGAGCCAAACTTGTTCAAGATGTTGCCAATAACACAAATGAAGAGGCCGGGGATGGCACTACCACAGCTACCGTTCTAGCACGTTCTATTGCCAAGGAGGGCTTTGAGAAGATCAGCAAAGGGGCCAACCCAGTAGAAATCCGGAGAGGTGTGATGTTGGCTGTTGATGCTGTAATTGCTGAACTGAAAAAACAATCTAAACCCGTGACAACCCCTGAAGAAATTGCTCAGGTTGCTACAATTTCTGCAAATGGAGACAAAGACATTGGAAACATCATTTCTGATGCGATGAAGAAGGTGGGAAGGAAGGGTGTCATCACAGTGAAGGATGGGAAAACCCTGAATGATGAGTTAAAAATTATTGAAGGCATGAAGTTTGACAGAGGATATACTTCCCCGTATTTTATTAACACATCAAAAGGTCAGAAATGTGAATTCCAAGATGCCTATGTTCTGTTGAGCGAAAAGATTTCTAGTGTGCAGTCCATCGTGCCCACTCTGGAAATTGCCAATGCTCATCGGAAGCCCTTGGTCATCATTGCTGAGGACGTTGATGGAGAGGCTCTAAGCACACTGGTCTTGAACAGGCTGAAAGTGGGTCTTCAGGTTGTGGCAGTCAAAGCACCAGGGTTTGGGGACAACAGGAAGAACCAGCTTAAAGATATGG
>NW_004949138.1:524939-526477 GCF_000317375.1 Microtus ochrogaster | reverse complement strand
AGAGAGCTATTCTGGGTTTACTTTGTTATCTGAAGGCCTTCAGTACTCATTACTAAGAAGGCCTGGAAAGGTAAAAGCTACTCATAATTATTATTCTAATGATGTTGGCTTTGGTTAGCTCTCTTCTGAATAAAGTAAATGTTTCAATGCCAACAATTAGGGGAAATGCAGACAGAAAAGAGAAATTTGGGGTGAATTGAGCTCTCCTGCCACTAGATCTCTATGGACTCCGGGGTGGTTTACAACGAAGGGATGGCTGCCTCTTGGAGACGTTCTAGAGGATTTGAGCATAGAGTGGATAGGCAAATATCAAGATGCTGGTCAGTTTTAGAGCTGAGGCCATAGATCAGGCAGTTTATAGAGGAAAGAATGTATATACTATACAGTTCCTAGTGGAGGTTCCCATTTGGTGAGTGCCATCTTGCTACTGGGGACTCTGCTAAGGACATTATATGATAAGACTGTACAAGATAGTCAAAGAGTTCACTTGTAAAACAAAGTCACTCCCATAACAATCCATTAGTCCACAGGAAGATTGATTAATCCACCTACAATCCATGCGGGCAGCAAAATCAAGACCTCTTAAAGACCATTAACATATGATTTAGGGGGTTTTGCTTTCAATGCATGAGATTTCAGGGATACATCCAAAGAATAGCCATACTTTCAGTATTTACTTTTGCTATTTGTTCTCCATTTATTATCATTTATCTAACACTAGAGTCTGGCTACATTTTATAATCACCTGCAAAGTTTTTGTTTTGTTTTGTTTGTTTTGTTTTGTATTTTCAAACCAGGGTTTCTCTATGTAGTCCTGGCTGACCTTGAACTCAGAGATCCACCTGCCTCTGCCTCCTGAATGCTAAGATTAAAGGTGTGCACCACTACCTCCCAGTCCTGCAAAGTTTCTAAAACACCCCTTTCCCCTGAGCCTGACAGATGAATTTAATCAGAATCTCAAACATGATATGTTCTCTATCTGCCTACCTACTGGTCTATCATCTATGGTTTATCTGCATATGTTGTTATGCATCTATATATAATCAATAAATTAAATCAGTATGGATGTGCTTTCCTAATTACCACAGATGATTATTATATTTAATATACAATCATTATATACAAGTAAATACATGGCATGTGTATTTAATCAGTATATACCCACACAGTGGCTGCATGTGTATGTATACATATATTTGTCTAAAATTACACATATACATTCATATATGTGAATATTTTTAATTCACCTGCCAGGCTCAGTTACTACATTTTTAATAAATTTTCTGTGAAACTTTCATATATACATTTTATTAGAAGGCTGAAAAACTGTTAGTAAAATTTATGTGATACAAAGCAAATATACAAAACCAAGATGAATGTAATAGGGGTTTATAGAGAGGAGGGTAATGGGGTTGGTGCAGGTCCTGGTTTACAGAGAGGAGGATAATGGGGTTGGTGCAGGTCCTGGTTTACAGAGAGGGGGTAATGGGGATGGTGCGGGTCCTGGTTTACAGAGAGGGGGTAATGGGGTTGGTGCA
>NW_004949138.1:521324-523550 GCF_000317375.1 Microtus ochrogaster | reverse complement strand
TAATGGGGTTGGTGCGGGTCCTGGTTTACAGAGAGGGGGTAATGGGGTTGGTGCGGGTCCTGGTTTACCCACTCTCAGTCTTTCCTCACTATATGAATATTTATATTCACTGGCTACTTTTTAAATTGATTTTATAAGTAGCAAACAGAAGTTTTCTCAATGAATGACTTCTAGAAAATAACTTAATTTGTCTTGAAAGCTGTATTAATATATCTGTAAAATTATTTCCACTAAAATGTGCTAATATATTAACAGAAACAACATGCCTAGTGTTTGGTATCCTGGTAATCGGAAGATAGTGTTTAGGTCATGGGAGCAGGAATCTCTTCACACTATGCCAGCAGCAGCTGGTATAGTTGTGAAAGACCAGCCATGCCCTCCATCATGTTTCCTCGGAGGTGACAACAACCTGCTGAAGGTCTCCTACACCAGAGTGAGTCTCCCTTAGAGTCACATGGGTCAGTTCCCAGAGACATATCAGAGGAGCTGTGCTTGCTCTTTAAAATCTGTTTGTGTTGCAGAGTATCTCAGTAAAAAGCTGATAAGGAAATACTTTGGAGTGTTCTTGTTTGCCTTTGAAGACATTCATTGAATAAAATATGTATTCAAAAGACTATGGACACGCAAGAAGCAGAAACTTTAGAAACAAATGGCTCGATTAGTTTGTATTTAAAATATTGGATATATTTAACGTACAGAGCATGAAATTTTTATTTAATTATCTTGTATTCAATCTTAGAAGTTATATTTTTTAGCCTAAAGAGATGTCTCATCAGTTAAGTTCATGTACTGCTCTAGCAGAGGACCTACAGTTAGTTCCCAGGATCTAAATCAGGTGATGCTCAGTCATGTGACTACAGCTCCAGGGATGTGATGGCCTTCTTTGGCCTTTGCGGGCATGTGCGTGGAGGTGCACACCACGCACACACACACACCATACACACCATCACAATACCACACACACACACACACTCCACACACACCACAGTACATCACACACACACACACACACGCACACACACCACAGTACATCACACACACACACACACACTCCACACACACCACAATACCACACACACTCACACACTCCACACACACCACAGTACATCACACACGCACACACACACCACAATACATCACACACACACACTCCGCACACACCACAGTACATCACACACACACACACTCCATACACATCACAATACCACACACACACACACACTCCACACACACCACAGTACATCACACACGCACACACACACCACAATACATCATACATGCACACACACCACAGTACATCACATGCACACACACTTCATACACACATACACCACACACATACCACACACACACGACACACTCCACAACACACCACCACCACACATATATGCACACATAACTAAAAATAAAATCTTTACAAAAATTGTATTTTAATGATGAAAAGGGTGAATTCCTTCAAAGTGTAAATTTTTTGGAGATATTTATCTGGTTTTAGAAATGTTTAAACATTTTAAAAATTAAATTATTATTTAAAAAAATTAAACCTCATATTTATGTAAAAATTGACTTATAAAATTTAGAAGCTAAAATTATAAACCTCTTAGGAGGAAAAAAGGAGGCAAATCATTAATTTAGATTAATAATTATTTCTTAAATATGACGCCAACATGAATGTGACAAAAATTTAAAAACTATGTAAACTAGACTTCATTAAAGTTAAATTTCACATGTTGAAAATGTTCTCTAGAGAGTAAAAAGACAATCCCCAGAATGAGAGATTTTTAAACCTGACAGGTGCTAAACATCCAGAATATATACAGAGCTCCTACGGCTCAATAATAAAGAGACAAGCAACCCAATTAGAAAGTTAGCAAACAGTTGGAATAGGTATTTTTTTCCAAAGGGGGTTTAGAAATGGTCAACAGCACATAAAGGTTGCTCGAGATCACCAGTCTTCAATGAAAGGCAAATCAAAACGACAGTGAAATGCCACTTAATACATGTATGGAATGCTACTGAGTGACAATAAACAGAGCAAAGAGAACAAGCATTACTGTGCATGCAGAGAAATTAATTCTTGGACATTAATGTGGAATTAGAAAATATGATATAGACACCATGAAGAACAACTTAAAGGTTCCTCAAAGGCTAGACAAAGCCTACAAGATGGCTCAGTGGGTAAAGATGCTTACTGTCAAACCTAACGATCTGAGTTCTACCCCAGGA
>NW_004949138.1:516009-520469 GCF_000317375.1 Microtus ochrogaster | reverse complement strand
GGGATTAAAGGCGTGCGCCACCACCGCCCGGCTGATAGGTGCCTTTTGATTCTATTTTCACGACACATCTACAGTGTGTAAATCTGTCGAAACAAGCAAGAATGCTAGAGAAAATGTTGGAGTGGAAAGTCATTTTTCAAAGTGGGTTTCTTTTAGAGCTAGTGAAAAAGGTAGACATGAACAATATCCTCTCTCTGGCTAGACAGGACTGTAAACTTCAGTACTGCCACACAATAATGTAACACTAGCTGAAGTGGAAGGCTTTAATTACCTCAAATAACATACTTTATTCAATTGCTTTTATTTTTAGGCAAGGAGTATTTAGCCCTGGTTGCCTTGGAACTCACTATGTAGACCAGGCTACAGAAATCCACTTGCCTCTGCCTCCCAAACGCCGGGACTAAAGGCATGTGCCACCACATTCAGCATAATTGATTCATTTTTTAACTTTTTATTTACTGTGCATGTATGTATGCATATGTTAGCACAAGTGTATGTGCCAAAGCATACATGTAGAGGTCAGAGGACAACATTCAAGAGTCAATTCTCTCCTTCCACCTTGTAAGTCCTGAGAACCAAATCCAAGTCAAGAGACTTGGTGGCAAGTACCAATGGGTCCTCACTGAGAATCTCACCAGCCCTAAATTCATATTTTTTAAAATCCATGAAAATCAACTACTTAATTTACTGTGTTCTACAAACTCTCCTAGTCTGATGTTAAGAAATTTAAAGCTCCTTGAGGTAAGGACACAGTGGATTACTAGCCTGTCAGAGACAAAACAGAGATGGCATCTTAGCTATTGCAATATGTGGTATTACATGCCAGGACACCCAGGAGGCCACACAGTGTGCAAAACTGTGCAGAACTAGGGTTTACTTGCTGCTGATTAGAAAAAAATGTATTAAAGAACAGGCTTCCTTTCTTGCCTGATTTAATTAAGCATCTCTTTAAGGCAGTCCTATTAGATGAAGATTTATTAGGATGGAGATTCATTTTAAAAAAGAAAATAAACACAGAAGGTAATGTGATCTCTGAAGAAAAAAATCAATTTAACTTGTCACTGTTCTGAATTGTTTTAAAGAAAAGCTCCATAAATTCTGTCTTTCTCATTTTCTATATAGGAACCATGTCATTTTAATACAAATTATTTCGATACTAACAATAGATTCCAGTAAACTTTTGGAACATGAAACACAGGTAAAAGTGTTTTGAATAGCCAGTCTTTCTTCATACTGAGTAGATATTTGAACATGCAAAAAAGTGTTTTTAGGAGCCCATTAGAAATTCAGATGCAAAACTTCCTTTTATCTGATCGTGTAAAAGTGGATTAATATGGATAATACGAACAGAGAAAGATAAAAATAAATCATGTTGGATATTCAATAATCCATTACTCAAAGATAAAAGTTTTCTAATAGCCATTTAAAAGAAATCAAAGAATATATAAATTTTAATTTAGCATAACATTGCATCACATCTTAGCTTCTGGGAGTCTTCTGAAGCGTCTAGCAGCAGAGGGATAGTTGGTCATCTACTTAGTATTTGGAACTACCAAAAGTAAAGATAATTGTAGAGTACAGCCTTAAAAATCTTAAATAGAAAAGTTTTCTCACAGTGAAAACCCTTATGGAGGAAAATTGGGTTGCACACTACTGAATAAAACTGAGGTTAAGAAAACCAATTATTTTTATTAGGAAAATAAATTTCTCTATGATAATTCAGATAAAAGTGGTAAATGGAAAACTCCTTTATAAAAGGAAGGGAGTTCGATATATCAGCAATTTATCCAAAACAAGGATAATAAAAAATGATATGTGAAATATAAGCAGATATAAATCTAGAAACTGGTATGTTTGGCTTTGATATAGAAACTTCAGAGGAAAGAAATTCAAATCTTAAATAAAAACTTTTTAATGAAAGGAGAAAGTGACGGAGGAAAAGTGGGAAACAGGTGTTTCTGGTGCAGCCTCATCACAGAAAGTCAACCTGAGAAGCTGTCCATATGCAAAATATATGCACATGACCCGAGGCATCCCAGTGTGCAATCATGAGACCAGAGTGAGCACAAAAATGGGGAAAGATGTACAGAAGAAGGTAGACAGGGGGTGAGAAGATGACTTCAAGGTTAAAGTGCTTGCCTAAACACCTGGAGACCAGAGTCTGGATCCCCAGAAACCTTGTTATATTCAAATGTTAGTTAGGCATGGCAGCCCACCAATAATTATAGTCCCAAGAAGACAGAGAAGTAGGCTGCCCAAAGTAAGATGGCTGTCAAGACTACCCATATCAGTGGGTTCCTGATGTGACTGAGAATTGTCCTAAATGAATAAGGGGAAGAGCCATTGTAGATGGTTCCAGAGTCAAACTCCAGTCTCCACATGCATGTGCGCCCACACTGTTGGGGTGTATGTCCTGCCCAGTTCCCCAAAGAAAATCACACAGAGATCTCCACAAGTTATAAAACTGATTGGCCCATTAGCTCAGTCTTCTTATTAGCTCTTGTAGCTTATATTAACCCATTATTCTTATCTATGTTAGCCACATGGCTTGGTACCTTTCACAGCCGGGTAGACTACACCTTGTTTCTTCCGTGGTCTGGGCAGGACTGGAGGAATGGGCTTCCTCCTTCCTAGAATTCTCCTGTCCTCATCGCCCCACCTCTACTTCCTGTCTGGTTGACCTGTTTATACTTACTGTTTGGCCAATCAGCATTTATTTAAAACATGATTGACAGAATACCGACAATCCTCCCGCACCACACACTTGTTCTTACACATACATACATGCACCACACACACAAATGGAAAAAAGGGACAGTTTAGCATTAAGCATGGCACCTTTTCCCCAAGACTACTATGTTAGCAAAGAGGGAAGAATATCAGATTTCATTGCAAACTCAGCACCAGGCCTTCACCAGTGGATTCCGGCACCCTGCAAAAGCCTACAGCTCCAAACATTAAACCCACCCCAATATTAGGCCAGCTCCTATAGGTCCAGGCTCTAGGCTCCAAGATTGGTGTAGATTTGGTTCCCTGGCTTGCTCCACTAGAATACTTGAGACAAGCTAATTAATAATGAACTGTACTTATTTTCGTAGTGTTAGAGTCTGGGAATTCTAAAATAAGTGCACCATCTTCTAGTGTCTGGTTTTTCTTACTATAGTCTCCAGAAGGAAGCACCATCCTCAGGTGGTAGGACGAAAGGGAAACATGTCTCCTGCAAAGTCTTTTCATGGTGACACTAGTCCTTTCATGAGGACAGAGTACTTAATGACCTATCTGAAAATAATATTGCCCTGGGGATTATACTTCTAATGTATCAAAAATCAGTAGGATTCATAAATCACATTAACAGAATAAAGGATAAAAATATGATTAACTCAATAGATATAGTAAACAGATCATTAGAATTCAATATCCTTTCATGATTACAACAAAAAATCTCTCAGAAAATTAGATACAGAAAGAATGTACTTCAGACTTGATGAGCTAGCTCTGAAGGGAAAGCATGACAACCAGATTTTGCCCTACAGCCTTATGGTGGGAGGAAAAAACTAGTTTCTGAAAGTTGTCTTCTGATCATCTCACACATTACAAACAGACAAAACAAACCCTCTTCATTATAACAACCATGATTCATAAGACTACATCCATCATCTCACTTATGAGAAAAGATGAAAGCTTTTCTTTGAAATCATAAGCAAGGCAAGATGTCCACTTGATGCTATGAATATGTTTTATTATCATTGGTTATTAAAGAAGCTGTTTACGCCAATGGCTTCGTAGAGTAAAGCCAGGAGGGAAATCCGGACATAGATATAGAAGGGGGGGAGTCAGGGAGACACCAGGTAGTTGCCAAAGGAAGAAAGTTATGAGCTACCAGCCAGAAACTTACCAGTAGTCCACAGCTATGTGGTGATTCATAAATTAATAGAAATGGGTTAATTAAAGATGTAAGAGTTAGCAAGAAATATTATTAAGGTATTGGCCAAGGAGTATTGTATTTAATATAGTTTCTGTGCTATTATTTGGGTTTGCATGGCTGGGAAACAAATGAGCAGTCCCCAACTACAAAAAGGCATGTCAATGTGGGCCAGCTACATCCACATAAAACCTGAGAGAACTTAGAAATGAATTCTAGACACACAAAAAAATCTGAGTTAAATATGGCTTCATGGTAGCAGCATTTTCTTGTGTGGGTTCTTTTCTAGAAGTAAGCAGAGGCACTATTTCTTTAAGAGAAGGCTTCCTGACTCATTGGCTCTTTTAAGAAGGCTTCCTGATTCCTGATAGTTGCACAAACAGCTCTGTCTCTTTCAGGAGGATGAACACTCAAATGGGGTTTGTGGGCAGCATGCTGAAAGTTACTTGGTGGCAGCATAGGCCAATTGCTTCCCAGAGTTGTAGTATTTTTTTTACAGTAAACATTTTTTTATTGAGATATATTTTATTTTTTTTAA
>NW_004949138.1:488240-497971 GCF_000317375.1 Microtus ochrogaster | reverse complement strand
TCCCTACAACCAAGAGGCTCCAATAAAGCATGATTTGAGAAGAATCCTCGTCTGGTGGCTGTTCTTTCCTGCTGGTCAGAAAGTTCGCCGCACTAGAGGATTTATAATACAGATTACTCAGCAATATCCCTGAGATTCTACTTCTACTATGTCTGGGGTAGGACCCACAAGGTTACATTTCTAACAACTTCCCAGGTGATGTAGATACTGTTTGTCTGGAGACCGCATTTGAGAACTATTGACCTAAATAATATGTCTAACTGAATGCACATGACAATGCCATTGGCTTCTGGTCTTTGTTCAACTACAAGTGCAATCGGTGATTGAGTCTCTTGGTCAGATCAGTGGCATAACTAAGGAGGTTCTGAAGGCCTCACAGCGCATCACAGTGTACCTGCTGTCTCAACTGTGAAAACGCTAAGTATGATCTAGCCTCTGACAATACAGTCTTAGCCTCGATGGGATAAACTTGTATTTCTTTTAAATGTTGAACATAGGCTCAATAGTCTTTCTATCAAGAGGATTATTTTATTCTCATAATGTGAAAGAAAATTGTAAATTATTAATAATAAAAAAGAATGAGATAAAATTATGGAGAAAGTGAAATCAAGGGACTACACAGAGCTTCCATGAAATTGGACAGCAGTTGTTATTTTAAAAAGAAACGTGACCATTCTGGATATTTTAAACAGAGACGGATTTAATGTAGGAAATTATGCACTTGCAAAATTATTGAAAGAATCCCCATACCAGGATTGAAAACTCTAAAAGCCCCTGCCAACATTGTTCTCAGCACCCAGAGATCTGACTAAGCACAGTTGCACCAAATCTGCCCCTCAACTCACTCCAGTATGTGTCTATGACTCTGTTCTCTGAATTAGCTATAAAACAACTGAGAAAAGAGATCGGGTCTGAGACAGCGACCTGGGCCAGAGAAGGCCTCGGTCAGTGAACTCCACAAGAGCAGGAGCACATCCAGACCTGGGCCAGAGAAGGCCTCGGACAGTGAACTCCACAAGAGCAGGAGCACATCCAGACCTGGGCCAGAGAAGGCCTCGGACAGTGAGCTCCACAAGAGCAGGAGCACATCCAGACCTGGGACATTTGCAGTAGCAACCTGGGTCAGAGCAGACCTGAGACAGCAAACTCAACAGGAGCAGGTACAGGGGAGCAACCGCTGAGTGAGTGGGCCAGAGACAAAGACCGCTGCGGGTCTTGATGTGAATCTGGAACCTTAAAGAGAGTAGGCCAAAGCCAGAACCGCTGTGGGTCTGGGCATAAGTCTAGGACCTCTGAGCAACTAGGCCTAAGCCAGAGATCTCTGCAGGTCCAGGCGTGAGTCTGGGACCTCAGAGGGAGTAGGCCTGAACCAGGAGCTCTATGGGTCTGGTTGTCGGTCTGGGACGGCAACGGGAGTAAGCAGGAACCAGAAACCTCTGCGGGTCCCTCTGAGGGAGTAAGCCTGAGCCAGGTCACCTGCACATCTGGGCACATCCAAGCCTGGGAACTTCGAGGGAGTAGATCAGAGCCAGAGACCTTTGCAGGACCAACCCCAAGCTAGGGACCTCTGCAGGAGCAGATCTGCATCAGGAACTTTTAAAGAAACAGATCTGAGCCGATAGCTAGGCCAGAGCAGGCCTGAGACAGCAAACTTCAAAGGAACTAGTAAAGCCCGAGAGCACTGAGCTACCTCCAGGAACAAGGATACAATAGAGCAAATAGACTCATCAGTCAAAGAAAACATTAAATCTAATAAAAGCTTAACCCAAAATATCCAGGAAATATGGGACACGATGGAAAGACCAAACTTAAGAATAATAAGTATAGAAGAAAGAGAAGAGGGGGCTGGAGAGATGGCTCATCGGTTAAGAGCATTGCCTGCTCTTCCAAAGGTCCTGAGTTCAATTCCCAGCAACCACATGGTGGCTCACAACCATCTGTAATGAGGTCTGGTGCCCTCTTCTGGCCTGCAGACATACACACAGACAGAATGTTGTATACATAATAAATAAATAAATATAAGAAAATTTTAAAAAAAAGAATTACACCTGACTTTTCATTGGAGACAATGAAAGCCAGAAGGTCATGGTCAAGCTTCATGCAGACATTAAGAGACCATGGATGCCAACCCAGACTACTATACCCAGCAAAACTTTCAATCACCATAGAAGGACAAAACAAGATATTCCATGACAAAACCAGATTTAACCAATACCTAGTCACAAATCTATCCCTACACAAAATACTAGAAGGAAAACTCCAACCCAAGGAAGTTGACTACATCAACAAAAACACAGACAATTGACAGTCTCATAGCAGCAAATCCCAAAGAAGAAGAAAACACACAAATTAACATCACCAACAATGAAAACTAAATTAACAGGAGATAGCAATCACTGGTCATTAATATCTCTTAATATAAATGGACTCAACTCACCTATAAAAAGGCACAGGCTAACAGATTGGATACGAAAACAGGAAAAATCCATCAAGAGGAAATCTCAATTCTGAATATCTATGCCAATACAAGGGTACCCTCATATGTAAAAAAAAAAAACACTTCTAAAGCTTAAATCATACATTAAACCCAGCACACCAATAATGAGACACTTCAATACTCCACTCTCACCACTGGAGAGGTCAGCCAGACAGAAAATGAACAGAAAAATAAGGGAATAATAACATTCAAATGATATTAAAATATTCTAATAAATATTCAAATAATATTCAACAAATGAACAGAGAAATAAAGGAGAAATAAGATGTTATGACTCAAATGGACTTAACAGACATATATAGAGTATTCCATTTAAACATAAAAAAAAATACCTTCTTAGGACCTCTTGAAACCTTCTCAAAAACTGACCACATAACTCGGTAACAAAACAAACCTCAACAAATACAAAAAAATTGGAATAATCCCATGTATCTTATCAAATTACCATGGCTTAAAACTAGAAGTCCACAGCAATATTAATTCCAGAAAACCCAGAAACACATGGAAATTAAACAATGTTCACATGAATCATCAATGGTCAAGGAAGAAATAAAGGGAGAAATTAAAGATTTCCTAAAATTCAATGAAAATGACCACACAACATACCCAAATTTTTGGACACAATGAAAGCAGTGTTAAGAGGCAAGTTCATAGCTCTAAATGCCTACATAAAGAAGCTGGAAAAATCCCACACTCATGAATTAACAGAACATTTGAAAACTTTAGAACAAGAAGAAGCAAACTCACCCAAGAGAACTAGATAGCAAGAAATAATCAAATTGAGAGCTGAAATCAACAAAATAGAAACAAAGAAAACAATACAAAGACTCTATGAGACAAATAGTTGGTTCTTCGAGAAAATCAGCAAAAGAGACAAACCTTTATCCAAACTAACCAAAAGGCAGAGAGAATATTCAAATTTAACAAAATCAAAAATGAAAAGGGGGACATAGCAACAGACAGGGAGGAAATTCAGATAATCATCAGGTCATATTTCAAAAACTTGTACTCCACAAAATTAGAAAACTTAAAGAAAATGAACAACTTTCTGGACAAATATCACTTACCAAAATTAAATCAAGACCAGATAAGCAAATCAAACAGACCTATAACTGCTCTTCAGAAGCAGTCATCAAAAGTCATCAAAAGTCTCCCAACCAAGTGAAGCCCAGGACCAGACAGATGGTTTCAGCTCAGAATTCTACAAGATTTTCAAAGAAGAACCAATATCAATACTTCTCAAATTGTTCCACACAATGGAAACAGAAGGAACATTTCCAAACTCTTTTTATGAGGCTACCATTCTCTGATATCCAATCAACATAAAGACATTTCTGAGAAAGAGAATTACAAACCAGTCTCACTCATGAAAATTGATGCAAAAATACTGGCAAATCAAATCCAAGAACACATCAGAACCATCATCATGAGATTCAGGGATAGTTGGTTCAACATACTAAAATCTGTCACCGTAATCCACCATATAAACAAAGTGAAAAATAAAAGCCATATGATTATCTCATTAAATGCAGAAGAAGCTTTCCACAAAATACAACATCCCTTCATGATGAAGGTCTTGGAGAGAGCAGGGATACAAGGAATAAGCCTAAACTTAATAAAGGTAATATAAAGCAAGCCAACAGCCAACATCAAACTAAATGGAGAGAAAATCCCAGCAATCCTACTGAAATTAGGAATAAGATAAAGGCGGATCTCTGTGAGTTCGAGACCAGCCTGATCTAGAGAGCTAGTTCCAGGACAGGCTCCAAAGCCACAGAGAAACCCTGTCTCGAAAAAACCAAAAAAAAAAAAAAAAAAGATAAAGCTGTCCACTCTCTCCATATCTATTCAATATAGTTCTTGAGGTCGTAGTTAAAGCAATAAGACACCAAAAGGAGATCAAGAGCGTACAAATCAGAAAAGGAGTCAAACTCTCACTATTTTCTGATGATATGATAGTTTACATAAGTGACCCCCAAAATTCTACCAAGAAACTTCTATAACTCATAAACACTTTCAGAAATGTAGAAGGATACAAGATTATCTCAAAAAAAATCAGTAACCCTCCTGTACACAGAAGATATATGGGCTGAGAAAGAAATCAGAGAAACATCATCACCCTTCACAATACCAACAAATAACATATCTCAGAGTAACTATAACCAAACAAGTGGAAGACTTGTATGACAAGAACTTTAAATCTCTGAAGAAAGAAATTGAAGAAGACACCAGGAGTGGAAAGATCTCCCATGCTCTTGGGTAGGTAGAATTAACATAGTAAAAATGGCAATCTTACCAAAAGCAATCTACAGATTCAATGCAATGCCCAGCAAAATTCTTCACAGACCTCAAAAGAACAATACTCAACTCATACGGGAAAGCCATACAACCCAGGATAGCCAAAACAAACCTGTACTATAAAAGAACTTCTGGAGGCATCACAATTCCTGACTTCAAACTCTAGTACAGAGCTATAGTATTGAAAACAGCCTGGTATTAGCATAAGAACAGACAAAAGGATCAATAAAACTGAATCGAAGACCCAGATATTAATCCACACACCTTCGAACACCTGATTTTTGACAAAGAAGCAAAAATTATCAAATGGAAAAAAGAAAGCATATTTAACAAACGGTCCTGGAATAACTGTATATCAACATGTAGAAGAATGAAAATAGATCGATATCTATCACCTTGTACAAAATTCAAGTCCAAATGGATCAAAGACCTCAACACAAAGCCAGTCACACTCAACCTCATAGAAGAGAAAGTGGGAAATACACTTGAACACATTGGCATAGGAGACCACTTCCTAAATATAATCCCAGTGGCACAGACACTGAGAGAAACAATTAATAAATGGGACCTCCTGAAACTGGAAAGCTTCTGTAAAGTAAAGGACATGGTCAACAAGACAAAACGGCAGCCTACAGAATGGGAAAAGATCTTCACTAATCCCACATCAGACAGGGTCTGATCTCCAAAACATACAAAGAACTCAAGAAACTGGACACCAAAAGAACACATAATCCAATAAAAAATGGAGTACAGACCTAAACAGAGAACTCTCAACAGAGGAATCTAAAATGGCTGAAAGACACTTAAGGAAATGTTCTACATTTTTAGTCATCAACTCTGAGATTCCATCTTACAATTGTAAGAATGGCCAAGATCAAAAACACTAATGACAACTTATGCTGGAAAGGTTGTGGGGAAAAGGGAACATTCCTGTGTTGCTGGTAGGAATGCAAGCTGGTCACAGCCCCTTTGGATGTCAGTGTGGTGATTTCTCAGAAAATTAGGAAACAACCTTCCTCAAGAGCCAGCAATACCACTTTTGGGTGTATGTCCAAAGGATGCTCAGTCATGCCACAAAAACATGTGCTCAACTATGTTCATAGCAGTATTGTTTGTCATAGCCAGAATCTGGAAACAACCTTAATGCCCCTCAACCAAAGAATGGATAAGGAAAATGTGGTACATTTACACAATGGAATCCTACACAGCAGAATAAATTAATGACATCTTGAATATTGCAGGCAAATGGATAGAGCTAGAAAACATTATTTTAAGTAAGGTAACCCAGACCCAGAAAGACCATTATCACATGTACTCACTCATAAGTGGTTTTTAAACATAAAACAAAGAAAACCAGCCACAAACCACAATCCCAGAGAACTTAGACAACAATGAGGACCCTAAGAGAGATATACATAGATCTAATCTACATGGGAAGTAGAAAAAGACAAGATCTCCTGAGTAAATTGGGAGCATGGAGACTTTGGGAGAGGGTTAAAAGGGAGGGGAGAGGCAGGGAGGGAAGCAGAGAAAAAAGTAGAGCTCAATTAAACAAAAAAACAGAAAAAGAAAGGGTTGGGTTTGGCTCGTGATTTCAGAGGGTTTAGTCAATCATGGCAAGGCACAGCAGTTTACATCACTTTGGCCAAAGAAGTGGGGAAAGAGAGCTCAAATGGCCTCTCCTTTTCTCCGTTCTATCGTATCTAGGCTCTTAGCTCACGGGATGGTACTACTTTCCAGGCAGATCTTTCTGCTTCAATCATCCCTGTAAATGCTTTCACCAGCACACTCAGAGGTGTGCCTCACTAATCTCTTAGGTGGTTCTTGAGTGTGTGTATATGTTTGTGTGTGTGTGTGTGTGTGCATGTGTGTATGTTGTATAGGCTAGAGGCCAATACTGGGTGCCTTCTTCAATTGTTTCTCAACTGAAGAATGAATGAGGAAAATGTGGTACATTTACACGATGGAGTACTACACAGCAGAAAAAAATGACATCTTGAAATTTGCAGGCAAATGGATGGATCTAGAAAACATCATATTGAGTGAGGTAACCCATTTGGTTCTTAATACAAACAAGCTATCAACAGTCCATTTTCCAATAGGAAACACTGCCTTTCCCTCATTTCTGCCACCAGGGACAGTAGTGTGCACATCTAACTGATGGGATCCAGTTTGTATGCTGAAGTCAAATAGCAGTTTCTAGATTTCCATCCCCTACAGCACGGGAAGAAACTCTGAGATTAGTAGTGAAAGCCAAACAAGATAACACACATAGTGATACATAGTGTGACAATTTCCAGCTTTGGAAAGGCCCTCCTTACACACAAATTCTACATTATAGTATCCCTTACTTTGATCACTGGCATAGCTTGTTCTTACCAACAGGAAGACATCTAAGATTCCAGTCTTCCCACCAGCAGTCAGCTCCACTGTCTTCTTATATTAATGGCTCGTGACTGTAGTCACTTAATGATAAATGTTTTTTAACTTCAAATCAGTAAAATAAGCCAAAAAAATGTAGTTGAACTTTTGGTCAAAGACATAATTCGAGACAGAGCTGATATTTTTGTTACATCAGAAAAGACTGTCAGCCACATCATATGCAAACTTGGAATATATTTCAATTAAAGACCTTATAAGAAGCAAGAAAGCCAGTGGTGTGGTGCACATCTGCAATCCCAGCACTTGATGGGCAGAGTCAGCAGGTCGCTGGGAGTTTCTGATCTGCTCAGTATACCCAGGGAGAAAAAGAGGTCAGTGTGGACTACATAGTGGAACCTGGTTCAAAAAGCAAAATAAACCAACAAACAACAAACAAACAAGCAACAAAATCATGTATCTGATGTTAGACAAAAACACAAGAGTTTTAATGAAGTGGCTTAATTTTTAACAATACTGCTTATATGACTTTGAAGCCTATTAGTTAGCCGTTTGAGACAATATACTTCTCTGAATGAGGACAGTAATAACTATCAGTGAAGGGTGTTATAAAAAATAAAGCAGCATGCATGAAAGAGTTCCAGAGAGTATCTAGCATATATTAGATATTCATTGCTTTAATTATCCATCCATTTGTTCCTTCATGCTATATATAGGTATTGAACATCTATGCCATGCAAGGTACTGTTCTTCAATAATACAGAGGGGGACAAAATAAATATATGATGACTTTGACCCTTTGGAGTTTATAAACTAGTGGAAGAGGCCACACAATAAATAAATGAACATTAATATAATTACATAATTACAAACTGGGATGTATGCCATGAAGTTAAAGGATAAGGTGGCATGAGCATGACCAGCAGGTGACATCTAATTTAAACTGAGGTGGTCCAGGAAGGCTTCTCTCTAGAAATGCCATTAAAACTGAAGCGTGTGTAAGCAGAAATTAACTAATTGAACAGTCAGCAGAGAGTGAGGTGAGGGGATAGATGCTATTGATGTTCTGCACTAAATGATGCTCTGCACTAGATGATGTTCTGCCCTGGGCATGACCATTATTTTCATAAACTGTCTTTAGGTGCAAGTATGGAGTACCAGACACCTAGGTTAAAAGAGGAGAAGTGAACCCGGTGGTGGTGGTGCGCACGCCTTTAATCCCAGCACTTGGGAGGCAGAGGCAGGTGGATCTCTGTGAGTATGAAACGAGGGGAAGTGGTTGACCTGAAAGTGAGGAGGAATAGGGAGGGCAGGAATGCCCTGGAGCTCCTCACACTAGTTCACAAGAGCTGGTGATGTGTATCTAACCCCAGCTCTGAGTTTAGTGACTTCTTGATGATGGCATGGAGCTGCCTGTGAATGGAGTATTTACAACATTCAAGCTGGCATCAATACAGGAAAGGCCTTTTCCTCTCTCTGAAGAAAGCTGCCTATTAAAGCTTGGGTAGCTTATCTGTGTAAGGCTTGCTGTTTAGTCCTCCCACCTATGTTTTAACCTATGAGGGCCAAGCAGTTTCTTTATTATAATTAACCAATGACCTTCCTCCATCATCTCTCTCTCTCTCTCTGTCTCTCTGTCTCTCTGTCTCTGTCTCTGTCTCTCTCTCTCTGTATGTTACTACAGATTAAACCTAGGGTCTTGCACATTCTAGGCAACTACTCTACAATTGAACTATATCCCTAACGTTTTTTGATTTTTGTCTTAACTTTAGACAGGGTCTTTCTAAGTTATCCAGGCTGGTCTTAAATTCTCTCTAGCAGAGGCAGGCCTTCAGCTGGTAATTGATTCCTGCCTCAGCCCCCAGCTTCTCAAGTAGTTGGGCCACAGGCCTGCACTCTCAAACCCAGCTTACAATAGCTGAAGGAAGTAATGCAAACGTTCACCTACAGATGACTAAATAGAAAAGTGTAGTAGACACACAAGGGAATACTAGAAATCTTTAGGAGGAAAGAAAGTTTGACACGGAATGTAACCTGGATGAGCCTGGAGGACGTTATGCTCAATGAAATAAAACACAATACACATACATACAGCTTCACATTACTAGAGACATGCTAAACATACACAGACACACATCACATGCACATACCACACTCACACACACATGTACACTCACATACACCACACGTGGACACACACACATGCTACATACATGCGCACACACCCCTTCACAGTCCTAGAGATAAAACAGAACACTAGTAAACAGAGTTCTTTTAGTGTGTACAGCTTTAGCTTTAAAGAAGAAAGTGTTACAGAGATTGCACATGAGTTCACTTAACACTGCTTAGCTGGACTTTTTTTTAAAATTAAGATGCTGCCGGATGGTGGTGTGTGCCTTTAATCCCGACACTTGGGAGGCAGAGGAAGGCATATCTCTATGAGTGTGAGGCCAGCCTGGTCTAGAGATCAAGTTCCAGCATAACCAGGGCTGTTACACAAAGAAACCCTGTCTCAAAAAAAAAAAAAAAAAAAACAACAAACCAACAAAGCTTCTGG
>NW_004949138.1:485738-487524 GCF_000317375.1 Microtus ochrogaster | reverse complement strand
CAATATAAAACACGGCCTAAGGAAGTGCTCCTTCCATGGCACAACCTGTTGAATGTCCTTGGTACCCACACATTTCAGGGATATCTCCATTAGTAATCTAGATAGAACATTTCTGTACCCAGGATGCTGTGGACTTAGCAGGTTGAGCATGACTACCCTCCTTGACTAGAAGTTTATAGCCCATATTTTCTTTCATAGAATAAACTTGAATGTATTAGTTTTAGTTAAATATCTGGCAAATTCTTCAGTTCCTGTCTATTCAAGATCTATTATAAATTCCATGTCTTAAAATTGTTCTTGTCTTACGTGGATTTGAACTTGAGTATAATCTTTCTTATAAAAAAAGAAAAAAAAATCAAGACCTTCACTTGTGACTATTTCTCTGTCTTCGATGGTTTGCTTAATGTATACTTTAGAACAACTTTACAGTATCTCAATACTGAATAGCTGCACATGCTTCTCAGCAGTGTCCCCAGCTGGAAAGGCTGCCTTCATGCATAGCATAATAGTCTATTGCACACATGTACAACGCAGAAGCCTCAAACCCAGTCTACATGGGCTTGTGGGACACTCAAACATCCTCTCTTCCATCTCTTTTCTATTCAACCTTTTAAATCAGTGGTTCTTTAAAGAATTCACACATCCAAAGACCTAAAAAGTCTTTAAAAGTACAGATATTTGGTTTTACCCCTTGTATTACTTAGTTTCCTAATTTCTGTATAAAAACAACCTAAGGTTTATTTGGGCTCAGTTTGAGAGTCCTGTCAAACCAGGGTGGGACGGCATGGTAGTGGGGGTGTAAGCTGGTCACACCGAGTTCCTGGGCTGCAGCAGACAGAAGAATGCTGGCGCTCAGCTCACTTGTCTCTCTTTGTTTAGTCTGCCACTCCACAGGACAGCGACACCTATGTTCACAGTACGTATTCCTTGCTAGGTTGAACTCTTCTGGAAAAAACCTCAAGACACGGCCAGAGATATGTTTCTACAGCAAATAGAAATCTCATCAATTTGATAATAAAAATTAACTATCCCATCCGCCATTCCCTGCCCTTCCATATCAACAAACATTTTGATTTAGATTGGTGTGGACAAAGGCTTGATCACTGAGATTTTGCAAAGATACACCAGAAATTCTAACCTCCAACTAGTGTTGAAATTTTAAATTCATTTAAATGACTGTGCAATCCTCTCTTAGATCTCATCTCCCAGTTTGAAAAGCAGTGTTTGACATAGCCTCTTTGGTGCTGCAGTGATATTCAAATGTTCTTGTTAGTTTTTATTGATTGATTGATACTGTCTTTCATGTATTTAAGTGCATCTGAGGAAAACTGAGACTTGTACTTGCTTGTCTGCTGTGGGACTCAGGTAAGTGTACTTGAAGTATGCAGAATAGACAGGGCATCTCAAACTTCCACCTTAGACTCTAGTGTGGTTGAGAACTACCTGGCATCCTAGGCATCAAGAAGATTCTGATTCAGTATTTCTAGGTTGGGGCTTGTACTCACTGTTTCTAGTGCATTCCCAGGCCAAGTTGCTACCGCAGGTCCATGGGCCACACGACCACCACGGTAAAGATGTTTGGCTTTCCTTTTATTTTCCTCTTCTCCTTTCTCTGGCTAGATACCTCTACACTCTTTCTCTTCATTTGTATTATCTCTACACTCTTTCTCTTCATTTGTATTATCTCTTACATCTTTCTCTTCATTTGTATTATCTCTTACATCCTTCTCTTCATTTTGTATTATCTCTTACATCTTTCTCTTCATTTTGTATTATCTCTTACATC